>NC_073272.2:1425000-1575000 GCF_029289425.2 Pan paniscus
CCATCCATCCGTTCATCCTTCAATCCATCCATTCAGTCATCCACCCATTTATCAATACACCCACTATCACTCACCCATTCATGTATCTATTCATTCAATCATTTATTCCTTATTCATCCACCTATCTATCCATCTGTTCATCCATCCATCCATTTATTCATTCATCTACTCATTCATTCATCCATCCAATCATCCCTTCATTCATTCATTCATCCACTCATTCATTCCTTATCCATTTACTCATCTATCCATTCATCCATCTATCCATCCATCCATTCATCCATTCTTCCACTCTTCATTCACCTCTCTACATATCCATCCATCCACTCACTAATGTACTAATCCACTCATTCACTCATTCATTCATTTATTCATTCACCCATCTATTTATGCAACTATCCATTCAACCATCCAACAAACAGTACTGAGGCCATGGTAATCTATTCTGGTCTCTCATCTACAAAGTCACAGCCCCTACAGGGACCCTGCTCATTCATTCCCTGTGGCTGAGATTGAAGGGGTATCTCCTGTTTCTATTCCACGTGTGGCCACCTGCTGGTCTGTCCCTGTCCTGAGTGCAGGAGTAGTCTCATTCTCCTCCACCCCCAGAACAGATGAGTGATAAATAAATACCTGGAGACAGAATGCCTCCAACCCCAGGGTAAGAGCCTGAGTATCCTAGAAGTTTCCTGTGTTCATGCCAAGAGCTTGTGATGGACATATGGACACTGTAGATGGACAACAGCGCCTTCACTGAGCAGCTAGTGCCTGGGAAGCCTCCAGCTTCACTGAGCCTCAGGTTTCATCTCTTGTATCTCACAGAGAGGCTGTCTGCAACATGCCCATTTCAACCACTGGCTGAGAGGCTCATGCAGGTATGCATATAACAGGGCTCCTTGCTGGAGAGTGGGTTCCTGGAGATTCCATCAGAGCTACTGCTGCACAACTGCCCCTTGAGGAGGCCATCACAGCTCTGAGCAGCAGGCGCTGCCAGTCAGCACCGTGTGAACTCAAAGTCTTGCATTCATCCTCACACGACATCTTCAAAACCACTTTAAACGTCCCAGGGAAGCCCGGAGGAGCAAGTGCTTCCAAGAGGCTGGCTCTGGTCTTTGGATTGAGTGTGGATTTGAGTCTCTTTGAATGAGTGTGGATTTGAGTTTCTTTGAATGAGTGTGGATTTGAGTCTCTTTGAATGCGTATGGGTTTGAGCCTCTTTGAATGATTGTGGACTCGAGTCTCTTTGAATGAGTGTGGATTTGAGTCTCTTTGAATTCGTGTAGGTTTGAGTCTCTGAATGAGTGGACTTGAGTCTGTTTGAGTATGGATTTGAGTCTCTTTGAATGCGTGTGGGTTTGAGTCTCTTTGAATGAGTGTGGATTTGAGTCTGTTTGAATGAGTGTGGACTTGAGTCTGTTTGAATGAGTTGGATTTGAGTCTCTTTGAGTGTGGATTTGAGTCTCTGAATGCGTGTGGATTTGAGTCTCCTCATTCCTGCACTTTTTCAGTTCCCTTTGTTGCATGGGACAGTATAAATGACGCTCCCCATTGATCCAGTTTTGCAAGTAAAAATGTCACATGTGGAAGCCAGCATTTAGTCCTCGGGCAGGTAAGCATGTTTGATGAGAATAACATGTACACACAGCGGGGCCCTTGGTCTTGGAAAGGTGGAGAATAAATCCTCCATTTCCCCTGAGACCTGACCTGTGCAGGGAATATCTGCTTAATCTACACATGTGTGGTTTGTAACGGCAGAGTCTCTTCAATTCTACTTACTTTATTATAGTAACAAGAGCATGCATACAGCACATTGGGAGATGGAGAAATGGAAGGAAGTGATCCAGAGTCCCTTGACCCAGCCCATTCTCTCCCTGAAACCTGGGGGATGGGACATGATCTTGCTTCTCCTTCCAGGTCTCTGGAAGGATCATCTTGTCTTATCTTGCCTACCTCTCACCCTGTGGTTCAGAATTGCAGGAGGTTCTGTTCCAGTGGGGATGCTTGTCTATATCTTGGGCAGTTTGGGGTGTCACAACTGGAGGGGGTACTCCTGGGGTGTGGTGGGTGGAGCCTGGGAAGATGCTCAGTGCCCTGCAGCGCACAGGATAGGCTCAACATAGAGAATCCTCCAGCCCTACATGGCAGCAGTGCTGAGGCTGACACCCTGCCTGAGAATGAGAGTCTCTGTTAGTGACTATCTATCCATATATATCTATCTATCATATCTATCATTTATCAATTTATCTATATATCATATCTAGCTCTCTATCTGGCACCTGTATCTATTTATTTATTAATCTTCTCTGTCTGTCATCTATCTATACCTTTCTAGCATTTATCTCTCATCTCTATCATTTATCTGCCTACCATTTGACGGTGGTTTCAACTAGGGGTGATTTTTCTCATCACGGGACACTGGGTAATGTCTGAGGACAGTTCTGGTTGTCGCAACTGTGGGGGTGCTCCTGGCATCTGGTGGGTGGATCCTGGGGATGCTTCTCAATACCTTACACTGCACAGGATGGCCCCACCACAGAGAATCACCCGGCCCCAAATGTCTATAGTGTTGACGTGGAAAGATCCTGCTTTTAGTATAGAGAATCTCTCCTCTCTCTCTCTCTCCGTCATCCATCTATGTATCCATGTATCTATGTATCTATGCATCTATGTGTGTATGTATGTATGTATGTATGGATCTATCTATCTATCTATCTATCTATCTATCTATCTATCTATCTATGTATCCATGTATCTATGTATGTATCTGTCTATCTCTATTACCTATCATCACCATTATCTATCTATCTATCTATCTATCTATCTATCTATCTATCTATCTGTCATCTATCTATATGTATGTACATATCTATCTATCTATCTTATCTATTGCTCATCTATCTAGGTATCTCTCTAATCTATCATCTATCTCTCTAATCTATTAATGCATCTATGTATGTATCTATGTATCTATCTATCTAATCTATTTATCCATGTATATATGTATGTATCTACCTATCTAATCTATGTATGTATGTATATATGTATCTAATTTATGTACGTATGTATGTATGTATCTATTCTATCAATGTGTCTATCTGATTGATCTATCTATCTCTCTATCATCACCATTATCTATCTATATGTATGTGTGTATCTATCTATCCTATCTATCTCTCATCTATCTATGTATCTCTCTAATCTATCATCTATTTAATCTATGCATCTATCTATCTATCTAATCTATTTATCCATGTATGTATGTATCTATCTAATCTATGTCTGTATATATCTATTTATCTAATTTATGTATGTATCTTTTCTATCTATCTCTATTATCTATCTATCTATCATCACCATTATCTATCTATATCTATGTATGCATGTGTCTATTCTATCTATCTTTCATCTATCTATATATCTCTTTAATCTATCATCTATCTAATCTATGCATGTATCTATGTATCTATCTATCTAATCTATTTATCCATGTATGTATGTATGTATCTACCTATCTAATTTATGTATGTATGTATATATGTATCTATCTACTCTATGTATCTATTTATCGATTCTATCTATCTGTCTGTCTATCTATCTGTCTATCTATCTATCTGTCTGTCTGTCTGTCTGTCTGTCTATCTATCTGTCTGTCTAATTTGTCACCCATCTATCTTTAAGACACTGATAGATGAGCAAGTGATTTTGCTACCTGGAGACATTGAGTAATATCTGGAGACATTTCTGACTGTCACAACTGTGGGTGCTCCTGGCACCTTGTGGCTGGAGCCCAGGGACGCTGCTCTACACCCGACCATCCCCAGGATGGCCCCACCACAGGGAATTCCCCCGCCCCAAATGTCACTAGTGCTCCAGCAGACAGCCTGTGCCTTTTGTGTCTCATGATTGGTTCTATCCCAAGATCTGTCCTTGCCCCACTTCCTGCATGCCCTCTCCATCAGGGGTCCCCCTGCTTACAGAGTCCCCCCGTAAACAATGTCCAGGCCCCCTCCCAGCCTGACTGTGCCCAGCCCGAGGGGTTAGCATGCTCAGCCCACCCCCAGCTCATGAACTCCTGAGGAGCCTGGACAGCACATTGCCATTCCACCAACTCATCATCCGAAACGAACACAGCCTGGCACCTGCTACCTGCTTCTGTCTGTGCCACTCCCTGCCCAGCCATGGAGAGTCTCATGGGACTCCTCCCTCCCATGAAGACCTTCTTGGCTAGAAAACCACACATCCTGCTTCCATAACGTCCCTCTGCTCAGGGCACCAGCACCTTTCCCCTGGAGCAGGGCAATCTGCACAAAAGCATCAACGCAGCCCTCAAGGTCCCAGCCCGGCTCAGCGGCATGAAAACACGCTCAACATCACGAATGATCAGGGAAATGCAAATCAAAAGGAGAATGCGACACCACCTCACTCCTGCAAGAATGGCCATAATCAAAACATCAAGAAATAGCAAATGCTAGTGTGGATGTAGCGAACAGGGAACATGTCTGCACTGTTGGTGGGAACGTAAACTAGTACAGCCACTATAGAAGACAGTGTGGAGAGTCCTTAAAGAGCTAAATGTAGAACTACCATTTGATCCAGCAATCCCACTGCTGGGTATCTAGGTAGAGGAAAGTAACTCATTATATGAAAAAGATACTTAGAGGAAAGTAACTCATTATACGAAAAAGATACTTGCACAGGCATGTTTATAGCAGCACAATTTGCAATTGCAAAAATGTGGAACCAACCCAAATGCCCATCAATCAACAGGTGGATAAAGAACCTGTGGTGTATTTATATATATAAATGCCGGCACTGACACACACACACACACACACACACGTCATATGTATGTGTGCCATATATACACACACACATATATACACATATGTATATGATGTGTATATATACACATATATGTATATATGTATATGATGTGTATATATACACATATATGTATATATGTATATGATGTATATACATATATACATATACTTATGATGGAATACTACTCAGTCATGAAAAAGAATAGCATTTGCAGTGACCTGGATGAGATTGGAGACTATTATTCTAAGTGAAGTAACTCAGGAATGGAAAACCAAACATCGTATGTTCTCACTCATAAGTGAGAGCTAAGCTATGAGGATGCAAAGGCATAAGAATGCCACAATGGCCGGACGCGGTGGCTCACACCTGTCATCCCAGCACTTTGGGAGGTCGAGGTGGGCAGATCACAAGGTCAGGAGTTTGAGACCAGCCTGGCCAATATGGTGAAACCCCGTCTCTACTAAAAATACAAAAATTAACCGGGTGTGGTGGCACATGCTTGTAATCCCAGTTACTCAGGAGGAGGCTGAGGCAGGAGAATCGCTTGAATCCGGGAGGAGGAGCTTGCAGTGAGCCGAGATCGCACCACTGCTCTCCAGCCTGGGCAACAGAGTGAAACTCCGTCTCAAAAAAAAAAAAAAAAAGAAAGAAAGAAAAAAGAAAAAAAAAGGAATGACACAAAGGACTTTGGGAACTCCAGGGCAAAGACTGGGGAGAGGATGAGGGATAAAAGGCCACAAACTGGGTTCAGTGTATACTGCTTGGGTGATGGATACCCTGAAATCTCACACATCACCACTAAAGAACTTACTCGTGTAACCAAATGGCACCTGTTTCCCCAAAACCTATGGAAGTAAAAAGTGTAAAACAAACCAACAAAAACACACATCAGCTTCTGAAAAAATCTTCTGAGGAGTGTGCTTTCTTGAGGCAAATAAAAGAGATTGCCAAAAATAATACATATATTCATATATTATATATTTACATATTTATTATTTAAACATATATTTATGTATTTTTTATTATTTATATATTATATATTTATATATTTATTATTTAAATATATTGTATATTTATATATTATTCTTTATATCTTATATACTTATATATTTATTATTTAAATGTATTGTATATTTATATTTTATTTATTATTTATATATTATATACTTATATATTTATTATTTAAATATATTATATATTTATATATTATTATTTACATATTTATTATTTAAATATATTATATATTTATGTATTATTTATTATTTATATATTATATACTTATATATTCATTATTTAAATATATTATATATTCATATATTATTTATATATTATATATTTATATTTATTATTTAAATATATTATGTATTTATATATTATTTATTATTTATATATTATATACTTATATATGTATTATTTAAATATATTATGTATTCATATATTATTTATTATTTACATATTACATAGTTATATATTTATAACTTAAATATATTATATATTTATATATTATTTATATTACATATTTACATATATTATATACTTATCTATTTATTATTTACATATATATTTGTATATTATTTATATATAATATATTTACATATATTATATATTTACATATAATATATTTATATAATATATTTACATATAATATATATTTATATAATATATTTACATATATTATATATTTATATATAATATATTTACATATATTATATATTTATATATAATATATTTACATATATTATATATTTATATATAATATATTTACATATATTATATATTTATATATAATATATTTACATATATTATATATTTATATATAATATATTTACATATATTATATATTTATATATAATATATTTACATATATTATATATTTATATATAATATATTTACATATATTATATATTTATATATAATATATTTACATATATTATATATTTATATATAATATATTTACATATATTATATATTTATATATAATATATTTACATATATTATATATTTATATATAATATATTTACATATATTATATATTTATATATAATATATTTACATATATTATATATTTACATATATTATATATTTATATATAATATATTATATATTTACATATATTATATATTCATATACTTACTATTTATATATTATATATTATTTATATATAATTATTCATATAATTATATATGTAATATATATACACACACACACAGGTGTATCTGTTGCTTTATCCTAAATGAACACAGATACTGCATCCCTAGGGAGCGACGTTGTGAACTGCAGAAACCTCCCTGGTGTCCCCTGAGCTCAGTCTGGTCCTTGGGGGTGATCCTGGGGGCACCCATCCCACCCACGCCCTTTCCGTACCTTAACAGGTGTAGGCAGGGTGTTGTGTGTGTCCCAGGGGCCGTGCAGAATCTCCTAACCCGAGAGAGGAAGAGCAGGGTTCCAGGTGGACACTGGGATCCCTGGACCCTGCCCCGCCCACCCCACTGCCTGTAGGGACAGAAGAGGGGCTGGGGGAGGGAGGTTGGGGACCATGCCCAGACACAGCCAAGGAGGAGGTGCTGATGGAGAGGCAGGGCTGAAGGAGAGGGCTGCAGGAGAGAGACTCAGACGAGAGGGGGCCATCTGCCCGGGAAAGGGCCTCTCCAAGCCCAGGGCTGTGCGTATGCACCACTGGCAACAGCTACTCTGCTGTTGTTAATCCTAAGCCATCGCTTCTTCCCTGGAGCTTTAAGTGACAAACTCAGAACTGCAGTGTGGGTAGGGTTGGAGGGAGGGAGCGTCTCTGTGGTTCTCCAAGGGGACCTCACCTCTCCCACCCACCCCAAGGTTGGTCAGTCTGAATGGTGCAGCCAGGCGGGGACCTGGCAGAAGGCATCTGAAAAGCATGTGCTTTTACAAACACAGGGTTACCCACCATCCCGTACGTCCCATGCACGCCTCTCTCAGCCTCTGACCTAATTGTCCCCCTGGGGGGTGGGGGACGCCAATATTTGGGAAAGGGGGCAGCATCCTGGTGCACGTAGGACGCTGGCACCTGTCTGGCAGTGCCTAAATGAAAGTACTGTTTTTCCAATGTGGGATAATTCCTTTTTTTTTTTTTTTTTTTTTTTTGAGACAGAGTCTCACTCTGTCACCCAAACTGCAGTGCAGTGGCGCGATCTTGGCTCACCGCAACCTCCGCCTCCTGTGTTCAAGTGATTCTGCTGCCTTAGCGTGCCGAGTAACTGGGATGACAGGTGCCCGCCGCCACACTCGGCTAATTTTGGTATTTTTAGTAGAGACGGGGTTTCACTATATTGGCCAGGCTGGTCTCAAACCCCTGACCTCAAGTGATCCACCCACCTCGGCCTCCCAAAGTGCTGGGATTACAGGCGTCTGTCACCACCGTAAACACAAAATATGCTACTATCTGGCGCTGCTTGCCAAAGTCAAGTGGGCTATGCAAGGAGGAACGGAACGGGAAGGAGGGATTGAACGGCGCAGTCAGGTGCACCTGCTTCCCCACGGGCTTCAGCTCCTCAGCGGTTTTCACTTAGGGCTCTCGCGCTTCAGACTTCTCATCCACGTTACGTAAAGATAACAACATGGGAAGAAACAACCACACACACATACACACACACACACACACACACACCCTTTTCTTTTTGGGAACAGAGCCACGTGACCATGGTTCCCCTTTATAGAAATGGGACCTAAAGCGCCACAGCAGGCCTTGTGTGTGTGGCCTGAAATTCCCAGAGCAGCTCCCTCTGCCTTTTCTCAGCTTTTTAGGGGACAGACCTGACAAGACCCAAGGAATTGGGGTTTCTAAGCGGACCTGTACAAATGAGGTCTGAGGTGGCCGTGAGACCCGGGTCTGGGGTCTCCCTGGCACCGAGGGGGTGACGAGGGGCCACCGTGCTCATCCAGGCACCCACAGGGCTTTAAAACCCATTTAATTTATGCCTACTCTTCCATTATTGGAACGCTAAGCATTTGGGAGTTATTTATATCCCACGGCTCAAGGTCATCCCCAAGGTCTCATTGCAAACATTCAAAAAACTGAACCTCAGGCATAAATGGGTTACGTGCAGCAGCCGCAGCTGCTTACCCTCTCTAAGGTTAATCTCAAGAGAGGCGCATTTCATGGAATGAGTTTTTTTTTTTGTTTTTTTTTCTAAACAGAGTCTCGCTGTGTCGCCCAGGCTGGAGTGCAGTGGCGCGATCTCCGCTCACTGCAAGCTTCACCTCCCGGGATCATGCCATTCTCCTGCCTCAGCCTCCCGAGTAGCTGGGACTGCAGGCGCCCACCACCAAGCCCAGCTAATTTTTTGTATTTTTAGTAGAGACGGGGTTTCACCACGTTAGCCAGGATGGTCTCGAACTCCTGACCTCGTGATCCGCCCGCCTCAGCCTCCCAAAGTTCAGTGACGAAGCGGCTGTGCAAAGTCTTCCTCCCAGGAAATTTGCACTCCTGGTCTGCTCTAGCGTGAGGGGAACACGCCTCATGGAGTTTGCACCGTATTCCCCCATGTTCTCACCGTACAGGGACCCTCCCAGCGACCCTGTCTTCTCCCTTGACAGTGCAGGACAAGAATAAAAGTCCAGCTCGGCGGCTCACCTGTGCAGAAGCAGCGGCAGAAGTCGCAGGTGAGAGCTCAGAGGGTCTCCAGGTAACAGGATGCAACGCTCAAGTCGACGGCCGTGCCTCAGAGCCCGGGACTCAGGGGGCCAGCCACCAGCTTGCAAGCCGTGGCCACTCAAAGTGCTTGAGAAAGTGTTCGTGGGTGGCAGACGGCTGCCCTTCCAGTTCCATCTGTCCAGCAACCTTGCAAAGGCGGCCGCTTCGCTGGGTGGCCCACCGGCTGGCACGACTGTCTCCGAATGCAAATTCTGCAAACTCCACCTCCCAGCGCACAACCACGGTTGCGACTCAGGCTTAGGTGGAAAGGAAGTGTGTTGTGAAATTTCCTCTGTAACTGTCTGAACGCTCATGTGCAGGGCTGAGCCCACTGGAGTAACGTCGCTGTGTCTCTGGGCAGCACCGTTAACCGCCCACCTCCCTATCACTGGCTCGCAGGGGACCCTACTCTTAAGACAACCCTGAGAGTGAGGAAAAGAGGGACAATGATTTTTCTGAATTTTGTAAGCAGCAGTGAAGAGCCGTGGCATGCTCCAGAACCGATTCCTGTTTCTTCTGAAATTAAAACAAAACAAAACAAAACAAAACAAAGAAAGAACAGAACACGTTTCCTTTTAGACTCTAAAGCTGTGCTCATTGCGACATCTCTTGGTACACAGCCAGAGACTGTGACAAGCGAACAGACCTTGGGCACTGATCATTCCGGCTCTCACAGTGGGTCACGGGCGCTGCAGGCTCATATCCTCAACATCCCATGGGGGATTGGCCAGTTTCAGGAAAGAGAACCAGGTTTCTGAGCTCTGGTATCCTTGCTTGTGAGGAGCAACGGTTGGTTCTTGTCACTCGTGGGAGGAGGTTGAGAGGGAAGGATCTGTCACTGAGAAAGAATGAGTGAATATTGAACCACTACTCAGGGAAAAGACATGGTAGAATCAATCCCTCAAGCCAGGCTGGGTGTGGTGGCTCACGCCTGTCGTCCCAGCACTTTGGGAGGCCGAGGCGGGTGGATCACTTCAGGTCAGGAGTTCGAGACCAGCCTGGCCAACATGGCGAAATCCCGTCCCTACTAAAAACACAAAAATTAGCTGGGCGTGGTGGTGGACACCTGTAATCCCAGCTACTGGGGAGGCTGAGGCAGGAGAGTCGCTTGAACCTGGGAGGTGGAGGTTGCAGTGAGCGAAGATCAGGCCATTGCACTCCAGTCTGGGTGACAGTGAGACTGTCCCAAAAAACAAACAAGCAAACAAACAAACAAAAAGGCCAGGCCTGCTGGCTCACGCCTATAATCCCAGCACTTTGGGAGGCCAAGGCGGGTGGATCACTTGAGGTCAGGAGTTCGAGACCAGGCTGGCCAACATAGCGAAATCCCGTCCCTACTAAAAATACAAAAATTAGCTGGGTGTGGTGGTGGATGCCTGTAATCCTAGCTACTGGGGAGGCTGAGGCAGGAGAATCGCTTGAACCCGGCAGGCGGAGGCTGCAGTGAGTCAAGATCGAGCCACTGCACTCCAGCCTGGGTGACAGAGTGAGACTGTCTCAAAAAAAAAAAAAAAAAAAGTCGAGGCCTGGTGGCTCACACCTGTATTCCCAGCACTTTGAGGGGCCAAGGTGGGCCAGATCGCTTGAGGTCAGGAGTTCGAGACCAGCCTGGCCAACGTAGCGAAACCTGTCCCTTAAAAATACAAAAATTAGCTAGGCGTGGTGGTGGACGCCTGTAATCCCAGCTACTGGGGAGGCTGAGGCAGGAGAAGCATGTGAACCTGGGAGGTGGAGGTGGCAGTGAGCCCAGATTGGGCCATTGTACCCCAGCCTGGGTGACAGAGTGAGACTGTCTCAAAAAAAAAAAAAAAAAAAAAAAAGGCCAGGCCTGGTGGCTCACGCCTATAATCCCAGCACTTTGGGAGGCCAAGGCGGGTGGATCACTTGAGGTCAGGAGTTTGAGACTAGCCTGGCCAACATGGCGAAACCCTGTCTCTACTAAAAATACAAAAATTAGCTGGGTGTGATGGTGGGGGCCTGTAGTTCCAGCTACTGGGGAGGCTGAGGCAAGAGAATGACTTGAACCAGAGAGGCAGAGGTTGCAGAGAGCCGAGATCATGCCACTGCACTCCAGCCTGGGCAACAGAGAGAGACCCTGTCTCAAAAAAAAAAAAAAAAAAAAAAAAAATCAAAAAAATCCTTCAGGCCCCTGGTCACAGTGTTTTCTTCAACAGATCAATAAGTAGCTTTATATTATGTGTGTTTCTGTTTGAAAACACCTTATTAAGGAAATCGTTCTGTAAAAGGACACCCACACTCACAGTTCATCACAGCACTATTCACGATAGCAAAGACACAGAGTCAACCCAGGTGCTTATCCACCACGCATCGGATAAAGAAAATAGGGTACGTGACCAGTGGGTGCAGAGGCTCACGCCTGTAATCCCAGCAGTCTGGGAGGCCGAGGCAGGTGGATCACCTGAGGTCAGGAGTTCGAGACCAGACTGGTCAACATGGAGAAACCCCCTCTCTACTAAAAATAGAAAAAATAATCTTGGCGTGGTGGCAGACACCTGTAATCCCAGCTATTTGGGAGACTGAGTCAGGAGGATCTCTTGAACCCGGGAGGCGGAGGTTGCAGTGAGCCGAGATCGTGCCGCTGCACTCCAGCCTGGGCAACAAGAGCGAAACTCTGTCTCAAAAAATAAATAAATAAACAAATAAAAATAAATAATAAAATGGGGTACATAGACACCATGGAATAGTACAAAGCTGTGAAAAAGAATGAAATCATGTCCTTTGCAGCAACTTGGATCCAGCCGGAGGCCATTCCCCAAAGTAAGTTAATGCAGAGACCGAAAGCCAAATACCGCATGTTCTCACTTATAAGCAGGAGGTAAACACAGGGTACTCATGGACATAAAGATGGGAACAACAGGCCAGGCGTGGTGGCTCATGCCTGTAATCCCAGCACTGTGGGAGGCCGAGGTGGGTGGATCACCTGAGGTGAGGAGTTTGAGACCAGCCTGGCCAACATGATGAAACCCTGTCTGTACTAAAAACACAAAAATTAGCTGGGCATGGTCACAGACACCTGTAATCTCAGCTACTCGGGAGGCTGAGGCAGGAGAATCGCTTGAACCCGGGAAGAGGAGGTTGCAGTCTCTACTAAAGGTACAAAAATTACTCGAGCATGGTGACGCATGCCTGTAATCCCAGCTACTCGGGAGGCTGAGGCAGGAGAATCGCTTGAACCCTGGAGGTGGAGGTTGCAGTGAGCCAAGATCGCACCACTGCACTCCAGCCTGGGCAACAAGAGTGAAAACTGTGTCTCAAAAAAAAAAAAAAGATGGGAAGAAGAGGGGTTACAGACTCCTAGAGTGGGGAGGGAGGCAGATGAACGGCTGAAAAACTACCTACTGGGTGCTAAGCTCAGTAGCTAGGTCATGAGATCATTCATACCCAAAATCTCAGCATCACACAAGATACCCTTGTAACAAACCTGCACATGTACCCCCGGAATCTAAAATAAAGTAAAGGCTGGGCACGGTGGCTCATGCCTATAATCCCAGGACTTTGGGAGGCCGAGGTGAGCGGATCACCTGAGGTCAGGAGTTCAAGACCAGCCTGGCCAACATGGTGAAATCGTGTCTCTACTAAAAATACAAAAATTAGCCGGGTATGGTCACAGACACCTGTAATCTCAGCTACTCGAGAGGCTAAGGAGAATCGCTTGAACCCGGGAAGTGGAGGTTGCAGTCTCTACTAAAAATACAAAAATTAACCAGGCGTGGTGGCATATGCCTGTAGTCTCAGCTACTCGGAACGCTGAGGCAGGAGAATTGCTTGAACCCGGGAGGCAGAGATTGCAGTGAGCCGAGATCATGCCACTGCACTCCAGCCTGGGCGTCAGAGTGAGACTCTGTCACAAAAAAAAAAAAAAGAAAAGAAAAAGGAAAGAAAATCAAAGGCAGAGTCTATTCATCAGTTTGTGAAGTGTTTGTCTTCAGGATTGCAGTGGTCCCTCCTTCTTCATGGTAGACGTGCTGCATAAAGTCGGAGCAAACGCTGAGTTAACAAATACAAACCGTCCTGCAAAAAGTCCACACTTAGACGCCTGTATCTTTTGTACCTCTGGTCCCCAAATTTTTCACAGCTGATCCATACATAACCTTATTTTACGTGTGTTTCTGTTTAAAAAGCCGTATGGAGTCGATATTGTGGACGCAGCCACGTTGAACTCACAGGCAACGGCGTTATAACTCATGCCTGGGCAAAGCGTCTCTAACACACCTATTTTCTCCATAAGACGCACTGCAGTCTTCATGGGCGTAGGGATGCTAGGCAGCTTTGCAGCTTCTGGGGCATTTGAAACAGAAATCGCCAACAAAATGCACAAAAATGTAAAAATACCTGGCACTCAGTATACCCCCAAAAGGATGATCCTGGAAGGCCCCCATTTTTCACCATTGTGTATCTGTTTTTGAACGTTTGCAAAAGCGTCATGAGTCTTGGTTTTGGGGTTCCAAATAAATGTTAGTGTGTGGAGGAATTCACAGATATAGAAGTCGAGAATAATTTGCATTTCTTTCTTTATTCAGTCTGTCTCACTCAGGCTGGAGTGCAGTGGTGTGATCATAATTCACTGTAGCCTCCAACTCCTGGCCTCAAGCGATCCTCCTTCCTCAGCCTCCTAAGTAGCTGGGACTATGGGAGCATACTCTGCCACACCTGGCTAATTTTTTTTTTTTTTTGAGACAGAGTCTCACTCTATTGCCCAGGCTGGAGTACAGTGGCACAATCTTGGCTCACTGCAACCTCTGTCTCCAGGGTTCTAGCCATTCTCCTGTCTCAGCCTCTGGAGTAGCTGGGATTACAGGCATGCACTACCACGCCCAGCTAATTTTTTTAATTTTTAGTAGACACGGGGTTTCACCATGTTGATCAGGCTGGTCTTGAACTCCTGACCTCAGGTGATCCACCTGCCTCGGCCTCCCAAAGTGCTGGGATTACAGGTGTGAGCCATCTTGCCCGGCCACACCTGGCTAATTTTTTTTAAAAATTTTTTTGTAGAGTCCGGGTGTAATGGCTTATGCCTGTAATCTCAGCATTTTGGGAGGCCGAGGCGGGTGGATCATGAGGTCAGGAGATCGAGACCATCCTGGCTAACACAGTGAAACCCTGTCTCTACTAAAAAATACAAAAAATTAGCCGGGCGTGATGGCGGGCACCTGTAGTCCCAGCTACTTGGGAGGCTGAGGCAGGAGAATGGTGTGAACCTGGGAGGCGGAGCTTGCAGTGAGCTGAGATCACGCCACTGACCTCCAGCCTGGCTGACAGAGCGAGACTCTGTCTCAAAAAAAAAAAAAAAATTTTTTTTTTTTGTAGAAATGGGATCCTCTGTGTTGTCCTGGCTGGTCTTGACCTCCCGGGCTCAAGCCATCCTCCTGCCTTGGCCTCCCAAAGCTCTGGGATGACAGACATGAGCCACTGCACTGGATGCATGGAATCATGAGAATTGATTATCTTTGCTAATCAGACAGAAGTGAAACACCTGTCCCAAGGCAGACTCAGGGTCACGTGGCATTTGGAAGCAAGTCCTTTGAAAATGGGCTCTTCACGGCGAAAGCGGTGATCTTCTCTCTGCCCAAGTGTTGCTCAAATAAGTGGAGGTTGTAGGAATATTTGGACACCTTCTTCAGCTTGCTGTGAGGATGAACCATGGAGTAGGGGGATGGCCTGTAATCCCAGCACTTATGTATTATTATTAGTACTATTATACTATTATGTATTAATAGTAGTATTATTACTATTATTATTATTATTATTATTGAGATGGAGTCTCACACTGTCACCCAGGGTGGAGTGCAGTGGTGTGATCTCAGCTCACTGCCACCCCCGCCTCCTGGGTTCAAGCAATTCTCCTGCCTCAGCCTCCTGAGTAGCTGGGATGATAGGTGTCTGCCACCACACCTGGCTAATTTTTTTGTATTTTTAGTAGAGACGGGATTTTGCCATGTTGGCCAGGCTGGTCTCAAACTCCTGACCTCAGGTTATCCACCCACCTTGGTCCCCCAAAGTGCTGGGACTACAGGCATGGTGGCGGGTGCCTGTAATCCGAGCTACTAGGGAGGCTGAGGCAGGAGAATCACTTGGATCCGGGAGGTGGAGGTTGCAGTGAGCTGAGATTGTGTCATCGCACTCCAGCCTGGGCAACAAGAGTGAAACTCTGTCCAAAAATAAATAAATAAATAAATAAATAAGAAAATGGGGTACATAGATACATGGAATAGTACGCAGCAGTGAAAAAGAACGAAGTAATGTCCTTTCACCTTGAAATCATGTAATTACATAATGGAATTATGTAGTTTCACCTTGCAAAGCTGTGCACAGATGGGACAGCTCCCATCAGAAAGACACGAAGCTTATGGCTTGCAGTGGTCACGGGCTGGACATTCAGACAGAAGAGCGAGGTGCATTGAGAAGCAGACAAGACTGGGTTATGGTTGCAGCTGACGGTCCCAGCAGAGCTCTCTGGCTACAAGCTTGCAGGCGGACATTTGGGGTCCAGGCTGCAGTGAGACCTGGGGGAATATGACCAGGAGGGCTTGGGCTGCGAGGCCCAGATCCACTGTCTCTAAGATACGTAACCCTGGACTGTGTTGGGAGAGGCAGAAAGAGGAGATCCAGTTGCAGATGTCGGGGTGGTCAGCAGCTGGCTCATTGGTGCTGCTGGGTTTTGTGGGATCCATGCCTCTTCTCTCCCCATAGAAAGGGCAGGAGGCAGCCGGGCACAATGGCTCACACCTGTAATCCCAGCACTTTGGGAGGCCATGCGGGCAGATCACAAGGTCAGGAGTTCGGGACCAGCCTGGCCAATATGGTGAAACCCCGTCTCTACTAAAAATACAAAAATTAGCCAGGTGTTGTGGCAGACACATGTAATCTCGGGTACTGTGGAGGCTGAGGCAGGGGAATCACTTGAACCCGGGAGGCGGAGGTTGCAGTGAGCCGAGATCATACCACTGAACTCCAGTCTGGGTGACAGAGTGAGACTCCGTCTCAAAAAAAATAAAAAAAAGAAAAGGAAGGAGACTTCAAAGTCCAGAGAACACCACTGCTGCCATCGTTCCAAGCTGGAAGTCACTAGGACACCTCTGAAACTTTGTGCTGAGGAAACTCAGATGTTGGGCTCAGCTCCTAGGCTGAACTCAGCAGGTTGGCCTGTGAAAACTCCTGTATTAACAAAGGAAAGGACTCACCAGAAAGCAACAGCTATTATCCTGGGCTTGGCAGCAAACAAGAGAACAGGTAGTGAAAATCCGGCAGTCTTTTTTCATTTTTATTTTTATTTTTTTGAGATGGAGTCTTTCTTGCTCTGTTGCCCAGGCTGGAGTGCAGTGGCACGATCCTAGCTCACTGCAACCTCCGCCTCCTGGGTTCGAGTGATTCTCTGCCTCAGCCTCCTGAGTAGCTGGGACTACAGGCGCCCGCCACCACGCCTGGCTAATTTTTGTATTTTTAGTATAGACGAGGTTTCACCGTGTTGGCCAGGCTGGTCTTGAACTCCTGAACTCAGGTAATCCGCCTGCCTCGGCCTCCCAAAGTGCTGGGATTACAGGTGTGAGCCACTGCACCCGGCCCTGTGGTCTAATTTTAAAGGTCCAAAATCATTTGTTTCTAAAGTTTGCCCTTGTGCTAAAGCGCCAGTGTATGTGTGTAATACTTGATTTGGTTATAAGCGATATTTCAAGGTAGATATTACTGTAGTAGGTTATATGACTAAAAAGCCTGAAGCTGCTAAAACAGTATTTTTCAGAGATGTGAAATGCAGTACGGGACTAATTATTATTATTATTTTTCCTTCTCTAAGTCTAAAGATAAACTATGAAATGCTCCGTCATGGTGTTTGAAGGGTCCTTCCAATCTTAAAGATTCATGTTAGCTGGTGAGACCCTGTCTCTACTAAAAATACAAAAATTAGCTGGGTGTGGGGGCAGGCACCTGTAGTCCCAGCTACTCGGGAGGCTGAGGTAGGAGAATTGCTTGAACCCAGGGGACAGAGCTTGCAGTGAGCCAAGATCACGCCACTGCACTCCAGCCTGGGTAACAGAGCGAGACTCCCTCTCAAAAAAAAAAAAAAAAAAATTCATGTTGGCTGGTGAAACCCCATCTCTACTAAAAATACAAAAATTAGCCGGGCATGGTGGTGGGCACCTTTAGTCCCAGCTACTCAGGAGGCTGAGGCAGGAGAATCACTTGAACCTGGGAGGTGGAGGTTGCAGTGAGCTGAGATCGCATCACTGCACTCCAGCCTCGGTGACAGAGCGAGACTCCATCTCAAAAAAAAAAAAAAAAAAAGATTCATGTTGGTTTTCACTATCTCATAACGTAGGCTACAAAAATGGTTTAGAGTATGGAGCCAAGGGTGTTTGTTTTTTGTTTGGTCAAGAGTACGTGCAAGCCAAGAGAACACTTAGCAAAAGGTGTAAACTCTCTCGTAATAGATTGATGTGTTTTTTCTTTTATCAGAGTAAATGCTAAATATCAGTTAACCCAATAGCAAGTTAAAAGAAAAAAGTATGTGAGTCAGGTGAAAAATTCTGAGGGTTAATGTCCTAAAGACAAGTTTATTATTTTTTAATGTGCATAATATAATTTTACAACATAAAATTTTAAAAAATAAAATTGTTTACTACCCTGAAAAAAGATATATCGTTACATGAATTGGTGTTCTCCAGGGAAAAGAATCAATAGAATATATTTTTATATGTACATAAGAGATAAATTTTTATCTGGGTGTGCAAGGTTTATACATGTAAATATATGTGCTTCATTACATATATCTTTTGGTAGATAAGGACATATGCATATATATTTCTTTTATAGAATTTATAAATATTTATATAGTCTATACATATTTACTTATTTATAAATACACACATATATATATTTTAACAACTATACAATATATGCGACTTCTTGGAAGAAACTGACTCATAGCATTATGGAGATTGAGCTGTCCCACAATCTGCTGTGTGAAAAGCTGGAGACCTGAAAGAGCCAAGGGTGTGAGTTCCAGTCTGAGTCTGAATTTCTACCTAGGAGAGTGGAGGGTATGACTTCCCATCTGAGTCTGAAGACCTGAGACCCAGGAGGGTGGAGGGTGTGAGCTCCAGTGTGAGTCTGAAGGCCTGAGACCCAGGAGAGCTGAGGGTGTGAGTTCCAGTCTGAAGGCCTGAGACCCAGGAGAGCTGAGGGTGTGAGTTCTAGTGTGAGTCTGAATTTCTGAGACCCAGGAGAGCTGAGGTGGTGAGTTCCTGTCTGAGTCTGAAGGCCTGAGACCCAGGAGAGCAGAGGGTGTGAATTCTGGTGTGAGTCTGAAGGCCTGAGACCCAGGATAACTGAGGGTGTGAGTTCCTGTCTGAGTTTGAAGGCCTGAGACCCAGGAGAGCTGAGGGTGTGAGTTCCAGTCTGAAGGCCTGAGACCCAGGAGAGCTGAGGGTGTGAGTTCTAGTGTGAGTCTGAATTTCTGAGACCCAGGAGGGCTGAGGGTGTGAGCTCCAGTGTGAGTCTGAAGGCCTGAGACCCAGGAGAGCCAAGAGTGTGAGCTCCAGTCTGAAGGCCTGAGACCCAGGAGAGCTGAGGGTGTGAGTTCTAGTGTGAGTCTGAATTTCTGAGACTCAGGAGAGCTGAGGGTGTGAGTTCCAGTCTGAGTCTGAAGGCCTGAGACCCAGGAGAGCTGAGGGTGTGAGTTCCAGTCTGAAGGCCTGAGACCCAGGAGAGCTGAGGGTGTGAGTTCTAGTGTGAGTCTGAATTTCTGAGACCCAGGAGGGCTGAGGGTGTGAGCTCCAGTGTGAGTCTGAAGGCCTGAGACCCAGGAGAGCCAAGAGTGTGAGCTCCAGTCTGAAGGCCTGAGACCCAGGAGAGCTGAGGGTGTGAGTTCTAGTGTGAGTCTGAATTTCTGAGACCCAGGAGAGCTGAGGTTGTGAGTTCCTGTCTGAGTCTGAAGGCCTGAGACCCAGGAGAGCAGAGGGTTTGAATTCTGGTGTGAGTCTGAAGGCCTGAGACCCAGGATAACTGAGGGTGTGAGTTCCTGTCTGAGTTTGAAGGCCTGAGACCCAGGATAACTGAGGGTGTGAGTTCCTGTCTGAATCTGAAGGCCTGAGACCCAGGAGAGCTGAGGGTGTGAGTTCTAGTGTGAGTCTGAATTTCTGAGACCCAGGAGAGCTGAGGTGGTGAGTTCCTGTCTGAGTTTGAAAGCCTGAGACCCAGGAGAGCTGAGGGTGTGAGTTCTAGTGTGAGCCTGAAGGCCTGAGACCCAGGATAACTGAGGGTGTGAGTTCCAGTCTGAAGGCCTAGGGAGACCAATGTCACAGCTGAAAACCCATCAGGCAGAAGGAATTCCCTCTTAGTTTCTGGGGAGACGGCTGTGCGTAGCTGTCCACCTGCTTGATCTCTCTATGGGGTAGCTGCAGACCCTCAGGCCGGGTGGTACAGACTGATGTGGTTAAGTCACGTTCATTTCCGCATCTCGTGGGGCCATGCGTTGTATCTTGTGAGTCCGCGTTGCAGGTTGCAGGGAAAAATATGTTCATCTCTCTGACATGGTGTTTGAAGGTGTCTGAGCCGATCTGAGCTGATCCGAGGATGCCAGCTGAACCCCAGTGGGTTTAGTGACTGCCGTAAGGTTGTTTGGGGCTGTTTCTCTGAAGGAAACCAGGAACAGGATGTGTTCATGTCCCGGGAGAGCTGAGGGCCTGATGTTGAGAGAGGAACGGAAAACCAACAGGGCCTGGAGGAAGAGAGGGACAGAAATAGCAGCCCCGGCCAGGCCCCCACGTCTGCCCTGGGAAACGAGGCTGCCTGCTTCCAGGGGATCCTGTAAAGCCTGCTGTTGACCCGTAAGTTCCTGGCTGTTAGGAGCTGCCCTCCCAATGTGCGCACCCGAGGAACAGAGAGACAAGGCGGCCTGGGGCTGCGGTGGGGGCCAAGCCATCGTGCCAGCTTCTCTGCTGAGTACGCAAGGTTTCAGGGCTGAGTATGCCCTGAATTTTTGGGGGGTGTGTTCACCCAGGCCTGGGTGGCCTAGACAGCCCCAGGAATAGAATCCCAGACCCAAAATCAAAGCATATCCGTGCAGGCCAAGTGTGGAGATGTTAGTCTATTTGCAGCAATTGGTTTAGGGATGGGGAGTGTGTTTAATGCTGCTTCTCATACCCCTTTTTCAAAATAATTGTAGGTTCACCCCCTGAATGTGGGAGACGAAGCTCATTTGCAAGTAGGGTCTTTGTAGATGTGAGAAAGATTAGGATCTGGAGGGCTGTAGGCTCAGTTGTTCCTGCAACACGTCCTAAGCAAAATCCTGGGCATAGGCCAGGCACGGTGGCTCACACCTGTAAACCCAGCACTTTGGGAGGCCGAGGCAGGCAGATCACTTGAGGTCAGGAGTTCGAGACTGGCCTGACCAACATGGTGAAACCCTGTCTCTACTAAAAATACAACAATTAGTCGGGCGTGGTGGTGGGCCCCTGTAATCCCAGCTACTTAGGAGGCAGGAGAATCACTTGAACCCAGGAGGTGGGGTCTGCAGTGAGCTGAGATCGTGCCATTGCACTCCAGCCTGGGCAACAGAGTGAAACTTAGTCTCAAAAAGAAAACAAAAAAAAAGGCCAGGTGCGGTGGCTCACGCCTGTAATCCCAGCACTTTGGGAGGCCAAGGCGGGCAGATCACCTGAGGTCAGGAGTTCGAGAACAGCCTGACCCACATGGTGAAACCCTGTCTCTACTAAAACTACAGCAATTAGTCAGGCGTGCTGGCACACACCTGTAATCCCAGCTACTCAGGAGGCTGAGGCAGGAGAATGGCTTGAACCCAGGAGGCAGAGGTTGCAGTGAGCCGAGATCGTGCCATTGCACCCCAGCCTGGGTGACAGAGCGAAACTTAGTCTCAAAAAGAAAAAAAAAAAAAGGCCGGGTGCAGTGGCTCACACTGTAATCCCAGTACTTTCGGAGGTCGAGGCAGGTGGATCACGAGCTCAGGAGTTCGAGACCAGCCTGACCAACATGGCGAAACCCTGTCTCAACTAGAAATACAACAATTAGTCGGGCGTGCTGGCGCACACCTGTAATCCCAGCTACTCAGGAGGCTGAGGCAGGAGAATGGCTTGAACCCGGGAGGCAGAGGTTACAGTGAGCCAAGATCGTGCCATTGCACCCCAGCCTGGGCAACAGAGCGAAACTCAGTCTCAAAAAGAAAAAAAAAAAGGGCCGAGTGCAGTGGCTCACGCCTGTAATCCCAGCACTTTGGGAGGTCGAGGCAGGTGGATCACGAGCTCAGGAGTTCAAGACCATCCAGCCTGGTCAACATGGTGAAACCCCGTCTCTACTAAAAATAGAAAAATTAACCAGACATGGTGGCACGTGCCTGTCATCCCAGCTATTCGGGAGGCTGAGGCAGGAGAATCCCTTGAACCCGGGAGGCGGAGGTTGCAGTGATCCCAGATCGCGCCATTGTACCCTAGCCTGGGCAGCAAGAGTGAAACTCTATCTCACACACATACACACACACACACACAAAGAAAAAAAGATTCTGGGCATGGATGGAGATGGGGAACAGGAAAGAAAGAGAAAGAGAAAGAGAAGAAAACACAGCATGGGTGGGGTCCAAAGAACCACCCAAGGCTCCATCGTCCTGGGACCTTTGAGGGATCTTGTGGGACCCGCCTCAGAGCCGTCTCTCTCAGACAAGTGAAGGATGGACATTGTGGGCTGAGCTGGTTTCCTCTGAACCTGGGGCAGCAGAGGAGATGGATGTGACTGTGATCACCTTGGGGGTGTTCGGAGGACGCAGGTCTCACTGAGCCTCTGGGATCCTTGTCTTATGAGATGAATTTTTACCCATCTGTGTGCACCATCAACCTCTTAATCTTGCATGATTGACTGCCAAGCCTATTGCAGCGAAAGGCTGGTGGCTGTTTGTGGGGTGACAAGCCGAGTGTATTTTGGGGGTACGATGCCTTGGGGCCGTTCCTGGTGTGAGTGAGGCGGTATTGGTCACCGACAGTTACTGGGCTCTGTGTGCCAGATGGATGCACAGACTTTCTGTCATCAAACATATGTGTTACAAGAACGCTCGGGGCCACGTGCGGCGGCTCACACCTGTAATCCCAGCACTTTGGGAGGCCAAGGCAGGCGGATCACTTAAGGTCGGGAGTTCGAGACCAGCCTGACCAACATGGTGAAACCCCGTCTCTACTAAAAATACAAAAAATTAGCCAGGCATTGGGGCGGGCGCCTGTAACCCCAGCTACTTGACAAGCTGAGGTGAGAGAATGGCTTGAACCCGGGAGGTAGAAGTTGCAGTGAGCCGAGATCGCGCCACTGTACTCCAGCCTGGGCAACAAGAGCACAACTCCATCTCAAAAAAAAAAAAGGCTGGGCGCAGTGGCTCATGCTTGTAATCCCAGCAATTTAGGAGGCCGAGGCAGGTAGATCACCTGAGGTCAGGAGTTCGAGACCAACCTGGCCAACATGATGAAACCCTGTCTCTACTAAAAATACAAAAATTAGCCGGGTGCGGTGGCACATACCTGTAGTCCCAGCTACTCGGGAGGCTGAGGCAGGATAATCACTTGAACCTGGGAGGCAGAGGTTGCAGTGAGCTGAGATCACGCCACTGCTGCACTCCAGCCTGTGTGACAGAGCAAGACTCTGTCTCAAAAAAAAAAAAAAAAAAAAAAAAACCACTCAGAATAGTTACACCATTGGCCCAAAGCCCTGGTGGATCCCAAAGTCTGTTTCTAATGGCATGATTTCCTTCCTCATGGCAAATCCCACTGCAATGTCCCACAGAACCCCACCCTGGCATTCCGTATCTCCTTCCTGGGATGGGGGTCTCTGTTCTGTGCCTGCAGTATTAGTCCATTGTCACACTGCTATAAAGATTGGCCTGAGACTGGGTAATTGATAAAGGAAAGAGGTCGTATTGACTCACAGATCCACATGGCTGAGGAGGCCTCAGGAAACTTACAGTCCTGTTGGAAGGCGAACGGGCAGCAGGCGCCTTCTTCACAAGGTGGCAGCAAAGAGGAAGCGTGCGGAGGGAGAACTGGCAAACAGTTATAAAACAAGCAGGCCGGGTGCGGTGGCTCACGCCTGTAATCCCAGCACTTTAGGAGGCCGAGGCGGGCGGATCACGAGGTCAGGAGATCAAGATCATCCTGGCTGACACTGTGAAACCTCGTCTCTACTAAAAATACATAAAATTAGCCTGACCTGGTGGCGGGTGCCTGTGATCCCAGCTACTCGGGAGGCAGAGGCAGGAGAATCGCTTGAACCCAGGAGGCAGAGGTTGCAGTGAGGTGAGATCACACCACTGCACTTAAGCCTGGGCAACAGAGTGAGACTGTCTCAAAACAAACCCAAAAGAGGGCCGGGCACAGTGGCTTACGCCTGTAATCCCAGCACTTTGGGAGGCCGAGGCGGGCGGATCACAAGGTCAGGAGAAGAGAGGCTAACAGGGTGAAACCCCATCTCTACTAAAAACACAAAAAATCAGCCGGGTGTGGTGTTGGGCGCCTGTAGTCCCAGCTACTCGGGAGGCTGAGGCAGGAGAATGGCAGGAACCCAGAAGGTGGAGGCTGCAGTGAGCCGAGATCGCACCACTGCACTCCGGCCTCGGCGACACAGTGGGACTCCGTCTCAAAAAGAAAGAAAAAAAAAAAAGCGAAGCGGTTACATTGACTCACATATCCACATGGCTGAGGCTTCAGGAAACTTACAGTCATGGTGGAAGGTGAATGGGCAGCAGGCACCTGCTTCAGAAGGTGGCAGCAAAGAGAGCGCAGGTGGAGACAGAACTGTCCATCTTTTATAAAACCAGCAGGTGTCTTGAAAACTCATTCAGTATGCTGAGAAGACAGTGGGGAAAACCTCCCTCATGATCCAATCACGTCCCTCCCTCAACACGTGGGAGTTACAATTAGAGGCGAGGTTTGGGTGGAGACACCGAGACAAACCATAGCCTCTGCTAAGGCCTGGCTGATATAAGTGACTTATGTGCTTTCTTCTACCCCCAAACACAGCCTTCAGGCCGGTGGAGGCCAAAATAATTCTCCACTCCTCCCTATGCACCAGCACAGTGTCTGGTACACCAGAGACACCCCATCACTCATTACTGCATGGGAATAAAGCAGGAAACAGAGCATGTCGGCTAGGTGCAGTGGCTTACACCTGTCATCCCAGCACTTTTGGAGGCCAAGGCGGGTGGATCACCTGAGGTCAGGAGTTTGAGACTATCCCTGCCAACATGGTGAAATCCCGTATCTACTAAAAATACAAAAAATGGCTGGGTGTGGTGGCAGGCGCCTGTAATCCCAGCTATTTGGGAGGCTGAGGCAGGAGAATCGCTTGAGCCTAGGAGGGGGAAGTTGTAGAGAGCTGAGATTGAGATTGCACCACTGCACTTCAGCTTGGGTGACAGAGTGAGACTGTCTCAAAAAAAAAAAAAAGACAAGAAAGGAGGAAGGAAAGAAAGAGAGAGAGAAAGAAAGAAAAAGAGAAAGAAAGAGCAAAGAATACAAGAAGCAAGAAAGGAAGGAAAGAGAGAGAAAGAAAGAGAGAAAGAAAGAAAAGAAGGAAGGCAGGAAGGAAGGAAAGAAGGGGAGAGAGAATGAAAAAGAAAAGAAAGAAAGAGAGAAAGAGAAAAGAAAGAAAAGGAAGGCAGGAAGGAAGGGGAGAGAGAATGAAAAAGAAAAGAAAGAAAGAGAAAAGAATACAAGAAGGAAGGAGGGAGAGAGAAAGAAAGAGAAAGCAAGAGGAAAAGAAAAGAAGGAAGGAAGGAAGGGCCCTGACTGCGTAGAAGTCTCCCCCCGGGGACTGTTCCTCAGACTGACGGGCTGAACAATAACCTGGTGCATCTTGGAAACGGGGCACGCATCACACCTTTTCACGGTAAAGTGAGTGCAGACGGGTGAAGACGTTTTGTACGCGAGAAAGTATGGAACACAAGAAATCATTTCTTCCATCAGGTTTCCCCTACAGTTTGTGGGAGAAATGAAGACATTCTATAAATGGAAAACCAAAAAATCATTTATTCCATGAGTACCTTCCTACAGTTTGTGGGAGAAAGGGTGACATGGGAGAAAAGGGATTTGGGACAGAAAAGAGTCTCTGATTTTCCCAACTCACACGAGTCCAGGGACGTCCTTTCACATCCAGTCTCAGGAACAGAGAATTTGGTTCTTCACTATTCACATGGTGTAGGCTGATCTGGTTGCCACAGACAACTTCAGCATGACTGGGTGGCCAGAGAGCCACCAGCACAGCCTTGCTCATCTGAACTCCTAAGACTCACCCACTTGGGGTCTTTCCAGTGGAGACAGGGTCTGCTTCCTATCTGCTCCTGTGTGAACGTTGGTGTCCTCCTAAAATTTCCATGTTGAAATCCTCACTCCCAAAGTGATGGTGTCAGGAGATGGGACCTTTGGCAGGTGATGAGGTCATGGAGATGGAGCATCATGGATGGGATCAGCGATCTCATACAACAGACCCCAGAGAGCTTTCTCGCCCCTTCTACCACGTGAGGACACGGTGAGAAGGCACCATCTAGGAACCAGGAGGCGGGTTCTCAGTAAGATGCTGAATGTGGCACGCTTTGATCTTGGACTTCCAGCCTCCAGAGCTGTGAGCAACAAATCTGTGTTGTTTCTTTCTGTTTTCTTTCTTTTCTTTTTTTTTTTTTTTTTGAGACAGAGTCTTCCTCTGTCGCCCAGGCTGCAGTGCAGTGGTGCGATCTCAGCTTACTGCAAGCTCCACCTTCCAGGTTTACGCCATTCTCCTGCCTCAGCCTCCTGAGTAGCTGGGACTACAGGCGCCCGCCACCACGCCCGGCTATTTTTTATTTTTTTATTTTTAGTAGAGACGGCGTTTCACCGTGTTAGCCAGGATGGTCTCGATCTCCTGACCTCGTGATCTGCCAGCCTTGACCTCCCAAAGTGCTGGGATGACAGGCGTGAGCCACCGTGCCTGGCAAATGTCTGTTGTTTCTGTTGTTTCTAAGAATACCAGACCCAGGCTACGGTATTCTGCTATAGCAACGCAAACGGACTAAGACATCATCCTGAAACATGAAACTTCCAGCCCCAGGGAATGGGTGAAAGATGTTTACTTCCTCAAGGTTTGTAACCCCACAACTGCCATGATGAAATCCTCAGTCCCCAAGGCAATGGTATTTGGAGGTGAGGACTTTGGGAGGTGATGAGGTCATGCAGGTGGAGTGTTATGAGTAGGATTTGTGCCCTTATAAAAGGGACCCCAGGCCGGGTGCGGTGGCTCACGCCTGTCATCCCAGCACTTTGGGAGGCCGAGGCGGGCGGATCACGAGGTCAGGAGTTCCACAGCAGCCTGGCCAACATGGTGAAACCCCATCTCTACAAAAAAATACAAAAATTAGCCAGGGCCAGGCGTGGTGGTGGGTGCCTGCAATCCCAGCTCCTCGGGAGGCTGAGGCAGGAGAATCGCTTGAACCCGGGAGGCGGAGGTTGCAGTGAGGTGAGATCGCACCAATGCACTCCAGCCTCGGTGACAGAGTGAGACTCCATCTCAAAAAACAAAAAACAACAAAATAAAATAAAATAAAATAAAATAAAATAAAATAAAATAAAATAAAATAAAATAAAATAAAATGGACCCCAGAGAGCTCCCTCACCCCTTCCAACACCATGTGAGACACAGCAAGAAGGCGCTGTCTATAGATCAGGAAGCCACTGGTTCACAGACCACCAGACACTGAATCTGCCACACCTTAACCTTGGACTTCCGGCCTCCAGAACCACGAAACATAGATGCCTGCTGTTGAGAAGGCCCCCAGGCTATGGTATTTCACGATAGCAACACATACAAACTAAGACACTCTCCTGAAATATGAAGGTTCCAGCCCCAGCAAATGAGGGAAAGGAAAGAGTCATCCACGTCCAGGGAGGGTCAGGGTTGAAGCTGATGCTACCAGGGCCCTCTTGAGTTGGCGTTTAGGGCCAGATGCCACGCGTAGGGAATGTGTACGGGGGAATGGAGACGGCCACCGTTTCTCATCCGTGCCGTAAAGACCCAGGCACTCGGGCCGTCCTGGGACCCAGTGCCTGGCAAACATGCTTCAGGATGGCTTTCACGGGAACCCTGTGAAACTCTGCCGGGGCTGTGTAGCCACCGCCTTTCACTTCTCATGAGGCTTTCCTGAGTAACCCAGTTGTCTCTCTGGCTGTTGGCAGCCCTGGGGAGGTCTGTTGTTGACTGCAAAGGTGGTACGGGAAGAGGAAGTACCACACCCTCCAACTTTCTGCATCGCGAACCCTATCTGACCCTCCTCATCTGGGGTGCTGTTTTTCTGCAGAAGTTGGCACTACAATCTTGAAGAAAACAAAACAAAACAAAACACCAAAGTACTGGCTACAGGAAGCCCAGGCTACCAATTTCATTTCCTTATAATCTCAGTTCTGGGGTCTTGATTTGAACATGATGCTCCAGTGTCAGGAAGGGGTCAAAAAAGGGAAGCATGTCTGTGACCTTCAACTCAGGAGGAAAACACTTTATGGTTGTTTATTCTTTTCAAATTAAATCTATCAAGAGGCAGAACCACTGAGGAATATGCATAGCAGCACACAATAGCCGAAAGGTGGAAACAACTCCATGCACGCAGGATAAATCCATGCAATGGAATACTACACAGCCATGAAAATGGGATACTATGCAGCCTTGAAAAAGGAATAAGGTTCTGACACAGGCTGCCGCATGGATGAACCTTGTGGACATCACACTCAGTGAGAGAAGCCAGACACAGAAGGCCACACTTTGTTGGATTACAGGCAAGCATGTCTGTGACCTTCAACTCAGGAGGAAAACACTTTATGGTTGTTTATTCTTTTTAAATTAAATCCATCAAGAGGCAGAACCACTGAGGAATATGCATAGCAGCACACAATAGCCGAAAGGTGGAAACAACTCAAATATCCATGCACACACGGGAGTGGATATGCAGGATAAATCCATGCAATGGAGTACTACACAGCCATGCAATGGAATAGTACGCAGCCATGAAAATGGGATACTATGCACCCTTGAAAAAGGAATGAGGTTCTGACGCAGGCTGCCGCATGGATGAACCTTAGGACATCATGCTCAGTGAGAGAAGCCAGACACAGAAGGACACACTTTGTAGGATTCCATTTCTATGAAATGTCCAGAACAGGCAGATCCATACAAATAGAAAGTGGATTTGTGGTTGTGAGGGGCTGGGGAGTGAGGATTGGGAATTCATGCTTAATGGGTACAGAGTGTCCTTTTAGGTGATGAGGATGTTGGCAGTGATGGTTGTGCAATCTTCTGAATGTGGTAAATGCCACTGAATCACACTCTTCAAAATGGTTAATTTTGGCCGGGTGCGGTGGCTCACGCCTGTCATCCCAGCACTTAGGGAGGCCAAGGCGGGCAGATCACGAGATCAGGAGATCAAGACCACCCTGACTAACATGGTGAAACCCCGTCTCTACTAAAAATACAAAAAATTAGCCATGCGTGGTGGGGCACACCTGTAGTCCCAGCTACTCGGGAGGCTGAGGCAGGAGAATGGCGTGAACCCGGGAGGCGGAGCTTGCAGTGAGCCGAGATCGCGCCACTGCACTCCAGCCTGGGCAACAGTGCGAGATTCCGTCTCAAATAAAATAAAATAAATAAAATAAAATAAAATAAAATAAATCAATAAAATGGTTAATTTTATGTTCTGTGAATTTTACCAAAAGCAAAAAAAATGGTCGGTCATGGTGGCTTACATCTGTAATCTCAGAAGTTTAGGTTTAGGTAGGAAAACTGTTTGAGCCCAGGAGTTTGAGGCCACCCTGCACAATATAGCCAGACCCCATCTCCACAAGATTTTTTTTTTAAAAAATAAGCCAGGCATCACGCCTGTAATCCCAGCACTTTGGGATGCCAAGGCGGGTGGATCACGCGGTCAGGAGATTGAGACCATCCTGGCTAAGGTGAAACCTTGTCTCTACTAAAAATACAAAAAATTAGCCGGGCGTGGTGGCGGATGCCTGTAGTCCCAGCTACAACCTCACTGCAACCTCCATCTCCTGGATTCAAGCGATTCTCCTGCCTCAGCCTCCCAAGTAGCTGGGATTATAGGTGTGCACCACCAAGCCCAACTAATTTTGTATTTTTAATAGAGATGGGGTTTTATCATGTTGGTCAGTCTGGTCTCGAACTCCTGACCTCAAGTGATCCACCCACCTCGGCCTCCCAAAGTGTTAGGATTCCAGGCGTGAGCCACCTCACCTGGCCAGACATGATGTGTTTGTGTGTCTGTGGTGAGAACACTTAACATCCACTGTCTTCGAGATTTTTTTTTTTTTTTGAGATGGAATCTCGCTCTGTCACCCAGGCTGGAGTGCAGTGGTGCGATCTTGGCTCACTGCAACCTCCGCCTCCCAGGTTCATCCCATTCTCCTGTCTCAGCCTCCCAAGTAGCTGGGACTACAGGCGCCTGCCACCACACCTGGCTAATTTTTTGTATTTTTATTTTAGTAGAGACGGGGTTTCACTGTGTTAGCCAGGATGGTCTCGATCTCCTGACCTCGTGATCTGCCCGCCTCAGCCTCCCAAAGTGCTGGGATTACAGGCGTGAGACACCACACCCGGTCTGCGAGATTTTTAACTACACAATTCAATGTTATTCATTATAGTCACTGTGTTGTACCATAGATCTCCTCAGCTTACTCATTCTGTCGGAATGAGCATGGTTTTTTTTATTTGTTTGTTTGTTCGTTTTTGCCCTTAGATCAAACTTCTTTTCCATTTTAGCTGTTTTTTTGTTTTTTGTTTTTTTTTGAGACAGGGCCTTGCTCTGTCACCCAGGCTGGAGTGCAGTGGTGCAGTCTTAGCTCACTGCAGCCTCAACCTCCTGGGCTAAAGCTATCCTCCCACCTCAGCCTCCTGAGTAGCTGGGACTACAGGCACACACTACCATGCCCAGCTAATTTTTCTTTCTAGAGATGGGGTCTTGTTATGTTGCCCAGGCTGGCTTCCAACTCCTGAGCTCAGGCAATCCTCCCACCTCAGCCTCCCAAAGTGTTGGGATTACAGGTGTGAGCCACAATGCCCAGGCTTGCACATTTGTCCATCCATCTTCTATTCATCCATCCATTTATCCATCCATTTATCCATCCATCCATCCATCCATCCATGCATCCATTCATTCATCTATCTATTATCTATCTATCTATCTATCTATCTATCTATCTATCTATGTATCTATATATCTATGTATATATCTATGTATCTATCATCTATCTATCATCTATCAATCTATGTATCTGTCTACCTATCATCTATCTTATCTATGTATCTATCTATGTATCTATGTATGTATGTATCCATCTATCATTTATCCATTTATCATCTATCTATCTATCTGTGTATCTATCTCTGTATCTATGTATCTATCTATCTATCATCTATCTAATCTATCTATCCATCTATGTATCTATCTATGTGTGTATTTATCTATCATCTATTTATTTATCTATCTATCTATCATCTATCTATCTAATCTATCTATCCATCCATGTATCTATCTATGTGTCTATTTATCTATCATCTATCTAATCGATGTGTCTATCTATGTATCTATGTATCTATCTGTCATCTATCTATCTATCCATCATCTATCTATCTACCTACCTATCATCTATCTATCTATGTATCTATGTATGTATCTATGTATCTATCTATCATCTATCTAATCTATTATGTATCTATCTATCTATCATCTATCTATCTATCTTATGTATTAAAGTGGTTCTCAACTGGAGAAGATTTTGCTGTCCCTGAGACAATCAGTAAAATACGGAGTCATCCTTGGTTCTCACCACTGGCTGGAGCAAGAGGTGCTCCTGGCATCTGGTGGGCAGAGCTGAGGGACGCTGCTCAATATCGTACAGTGCACAGGACGGCCCCACCACAGAGGATTCTCCAGCCTCAAATGTCAGCAGTGCCAGGGCGGGCATGTTCTTGGATAACCCCCTCTCCCCACATCCTTTCTGGGATGTCCCCTTGTGGCTGCCTTCATCATCTTTTCAATTAGGGGATGAGTGAATGAAGACACTGGAGACTATCTGGGTAGAGAGTTTCTCTCTGAGTTCCCAGGGATGCCTCTGTCCTGGACCCCAGCAGAGATCACCACGGGCAGCCCCTAACCATTGCCGGGCTCCTGAGGAGGGTCACCCTGCGCTTACTCCCCGTCATACCCATCTGGCGAATGGGTGGCTTCCACAGACCCACCAGGCATCTCCCTGTATTCCTGTACCTGCTGGAGGGTGCTATGTTGTCTCCGATTTACAGGGACAGTTTGATTAACCAACCCAGATCCCCAGATAGTGAGATGGTGTCTGGGCTACAAACCCAGGCCACCGATGTTCCTTGCTATTTAGGAATAAAGATATTTATGTCCCCATTGTTTGGGGGAGTTCATCCACACAGTAAAACTACAGAAAAGTGGAATGCTGTTTAGTTTTTTGTTTGTTTGGTTGGTTTTGTTTGTTTTGAGAAGGAGTCTCGCTCTGTCGCCCAGGCTGGAGTGCAGTGCTCACTGCAAGCTCCACCTCCCGGGTTCACGCCATTCTCCTGCCTCGGCCTCCCGAGCAGCTGGGACTACAGGCACCCGCCACCACGCCCGGCTAATTTTTTGTATTTTTAGTAGAGACGGGGTTTCACCGTGTTGGCCAGGATGGTCCCGATCTCCCGACCTCATGATCCGCCCGCCTCGGCCTCCCAAAGTGCTGGGATGACAGGCGTGAGCCACCGCGCCTGGCCTAGTTTTTCTTATAATCATGCAGTGTTGTTTGTAGGATACTCTACAGGTTTGTGAGTGCGGAGACCCCAAACAGGCACGAAGGGGTGGAAAAGGGATGTACTGGAAAGGAGGACAGACAGAGTGGGGTCCCACGGCTCTCAGCAGAGAGGCAGCTGCAGGTACCCACCACTGGAGGCTATTGTCATAGAGACCCAGCAGGGGGGACATTCGGCTGCCTCCTCAAGCTGCATCTTTGAATGCAACTAAGGGGGAGCAGCTGAGCTTCAGGGATTCACGGATTCTATCAGGACAGCAGATGAGGGACTGGTGGGCACTTGGGCCCTAGAGCTTGGCACCTGCAAAGCAATGTATGCTTTTTTTTTTTTTTTTTTTTTGGAGACAGGATCTCACTCTGTTGCCCAGGCTGGAGTGCAGTGGTGCAGTCTCAGCTCACTGCAGCCTTGACCTCCCGGGCTCAAGCGATTCTTCCGCCTCAGCCTGATCTCTGTTGCAGTGAGCCGAGGTCGTGCCACCGCACTCCAGCCTGGGCGACAGAGTGAGACTCTGTCTCAAAAAAAAAAAAGAGCCGGGCGCGGTGGCTCATGCCTGTCATCCCAGCACTTTGGGAGGCCGAGGCGGGTGGATCACGAGGTCAGGAGTTCGGGACCATCCTGGCTGACACGGTGAAACCCCATCTCTACTAAAAATACAAAAAATTATCTGTATGTAGTGACAGGCACCTGTAGTCCCAGCCACTTGGGAGGCTGAGGCAGGAGAATGGCGTGAACGCGGGAGGTAGAGGTTGCAGTGAGCCAAGGTTGCGCCACTGTACTCCAGCCTTGGTGACAGAGTGAAACTCCGTCTCAAAAAAAAAAAAAAAAAAAAAGGAAAAACAAAGAAAAGAAGAAAGTGTTTGGTAGTTTTCCCTGTGGCTGGTCTCTCTCTCTTTCTCTCTCTCTCTCTCCCCTGCCAGCTTGTGAAGGTGTGCCCACTCTGTTGCCCAGGCTGGAGTGCAGTGGTGCAGTCTCAGCTCACTGCAGCCTTGACCTCCCGGGCTCAAGCGATGCTCCCGCCTCAGCCTCCTGAGTAGCTGGGACTACAGGCACAGTCCCCAACACCCACATAATTTTTGTATTTTTTTTATAGAGATGGGATCTCACTATGTTGCCCAAGCTGTTCTCGAACTCGTAGGCTCAAGTGCTCCATCCACCTCAGCATTCCAAAGTGCTGCGATTATAGGTGTGAGCCGCTGTGACTGGCCCATACTCTCTTCCCTCCCTCCCTTCCTTCTTTCCTTCCTTCCTTCCTCCCTCCCTCCTTCCCTCCCTCTCTCTTTCTTTCTTTTCCTTCTTCATTTGTCTCTTCTTTCTTTCTCTGTTTGTTCTTTCTTTCTCTTTCTCTCTCTCCTATCTTTCTCTCTTTCTCTCTCCTTCCTTCCTTCCTTTCTCCCTCCCTCCCTCTCTCTGTCTTTCTTTTCCTTCTTTCTTTCTCTCTCTCTTTGTTCTTTCTTTCTCTATCTTTCTCTCTTTCACTCTCTCTCCTTCCTTCCTCCCTCCCTCCGTCTCTCTCTCTCTGTTCCTTCCTTCCTTTCTCTCTCTATCTTTCTCTCTCTCTCCTTCCTTCCTCCCTACCTCCGTCTCTCTGTTCCTTCCTTCCTTTCTCTCTCTCCTTCTTTCTTTCTTCCTTCCTTCCTTCCTTCCTTCCTTCCTTCCTTCCTTGACAGGGTTTTGCTCCTGTCTCCTAGGCTGGAGTGCAATGGCATGATCTCAGCTCTGCCTCCTGGGTTCAAGCAATTCAGCCTCCCAAGTAGCTGGGATTACAGGCACCCACCATCAAGCCTGGCTCATTTTTGTATTTTTAGTAGAGACGGGGTTTCACCATGTTGGCCAGGCTAGTCTCGAACCCCTGACCTCAGGTGATCCACCCGCCTCGGCTTCCCAGAGTGCTGGGATTACAGGGGTAAGTCGCCGTGCTCAGTTGCCATACATTTAAAAAAAAAATGAGGAGATAATCCAATTATAACAAGAGGACAGGGTGCCTTCCTCAATGCTGTGGGGCAAGCAGTGTTTGTTTGTTTGTTTTTTGAGAGAGGGTTTCGCTCTTGTTGCCGAAGCTGGAGTGCAATGGCACGATCTCGGCTCACTGCAACCTCTGCCTCCCGGGTTCAAGCGATTCTCCTGCCTCAGCCTCCCGAGGAGCTGGGATTACAGGTGCCCGCCACCATACAGTTTAAAAAAAATGAGGAGATAATGCAGTTATAACAAGAGTAGCAGGTGCACTCCTCAAAGCTGTGGGGCAAACAGATTTTTGAAAGGTCATTAAAGATCAGTTGTTTTTTCAGGCCTGGTGCAGGAGATATAAGTTACAGCGGAGTTTTGACGTCTATTCATAGCCTGTGAATTGGGATTGCCCTTCTCATCTCTACTTTCCCTGGCCAGGTGACCCTGCCCCGGGGGAGCCCATGAGAGGCTGACTTCAAAACATCCTTCTCGAAGCCTTTCTGAATTCTGTTGCTTTTTTTAAAAAAGTCTTTAGGAGTTGGGTATTTTTTTGTTTTTTGAGATGGAGTCTCGCTCTGTCGCCCAGGCTGGAGTGCAATGGCGCAATCTCAGCTCACTGCAACCTCTGCCTCCCTGGTTCACGCCATTCTCCTGCCTCAGCCTCCCGAGTAGCTGGGACTACAGGTGCCCGCCACCACGCCCAGCTAATCTTTTTGTATTTTTAGTAGAGGTGGGGTTTCACCGTGTTAGCCAGGATGGTCTCGATCTCCTGACCTCGTGTTCCGCCTGCCTCGGTCTCCCAAAACCTCTCTCATGCTGATCACTTTTTTTTTTTCTCAACACGGAGTCTCACTCCGTCGCCCAGGCTGCAGGGCAGTGGTGCAATCTCGGCTCACTGCAAGCTCTGCCTCCCGGGTTCACGCCATTCTCCTGCCTCATCCTCCCGAGTAGCTGGGACTACAGGTGCCCACCACCACGCCCAGCTAATTTTTTGTATTTTTAGTAGAGACGAGGTTTCACCACGTTAGCCAGGATGGTCTCGATCTCCCGACCTTGTGATCCACGGAGTTGGGCATTTTTTTACTTCATCAGAGTGAAATAGAAGAAGAGTTATACTTGTTTATTATAACTATGATGAAAGATCTAAGTTATTTTACACTAAAAGTTATATAAGGTTTTGATTTGTGACATCTCCAAAGTAAGCTTTGAAGGAATGAATGAAAAGAATATGGTCAGGGGCATTGGCTCACGCCTGTAATGCCGGCACTTTGGGAGGCCGAGACGGGTGAATCACCTGAGGTCAGGAGTTCAAGACCAGCCTGGCCCATATGCTGAAACCCCATCTCTACTAAACATACAAAATTAGCTGGGCGTGGTGGCACATGCCTGTAATCCCAGCTACTTAGGAGGCTGAGGCAAGAGAATCCCTTGAACCTGGGAGGCGGAGGTAGCAGTGAGCTGAGATTGCGCTATTGAACTCCAGCCTGGGTAACAAGAGCAAAACTCTGTCAAAAAAAAAAAAAGAAAGAAAGAAAGAAAAGAAGAGAGAGAAAGAAAGAAAAAGAAGAGAGAGAAAGAAAGAAAGAAAGAGGGAGGGAGAGAGAGAGAGGAGAGAAGAAGAGAGGAGAGGAGAGGAGAAGAGAGGAGAGGAAAAATGTTTATAGTGCCAGGTGCAGTGGCTCCTGCCTGTAATCCCAGCACTTTGGGAGGCTGAGGTGGGTGGATCACCTGAAGTCAGGAGTTCGAGACCAGCCTGGCCAACATGGAGAAACCCCGTCTCTACTAAACATACAAAATTAGCTGGGTGTGGTGGTGGGCGCCTGTAATCCCAGCGACTCAGGAGGCTGAGGAAGGAGAATTGCTTGAACCCAGGAGGCAGAGGTTGCAGTGAGCCAAGATCGTGCCATTGCACTCCAACCTGGGCACCAAGAGTGAAACTCCATCTCAAAAAAAAAAAAGAAAAAAGAAAAAGAAAAAGAAAAAAGAGAAAGGAAGAAAGAAAGAAAGGAAAGAAAGAAAATAAAAGAAAAGAATAAACGTTTATAGTGCCGGGTGCAGTGGTTCACGCCTGTAATCACAGTGCTTTGGGAGGTCAGTGTAGAAAGATAGCTGGAGGCCAGGAGTTTCAGACCAGCCTGGGCAAGATAGCAAGACCCCACCTCTACAAAAAAAATTAAAAAACATTAGCCCTACATGGTGGTATATGCCTGTAGTCCCAGGTCCTCAGGAGCCTGATGCAGGAGGATTGCTTGAGCCCAGGAGGTGGAGGCTGCAGTGAGCTGAGACTGCACCACTGCACTTCAGCCTGGGCAATGGAGCAAGACCCCGACTCCAAAACAAAACAAAACACAAAGTGTTTATAGTAATATTTGCAACTGTATAGGGTTTTGATGGTGATTACGCTTTTCCACATCACTTCCTCTGCCTCAGCATCTCCCTTTTGTCTGCTTGTTTTGCTCTGGTTCTTTTTTTTTTTTTTTTCCCATCTTTCTTTAGATTGTAACAAGAACGCACGTGGACAAAAACTGGGACTGAGGCCATCCCATTACTGGGTATATACCCAAAGGATTATAAATCATCCTGCTATAAAGACACATGCACACGCGTGTTTATTGCAGCACTATTCACAATAACAAAGACTTGGAACCAACCCAAATGCCCATCAATAATAGACTGGATTAAGAAAATGTGGCACATAGACACCATGGAATACTATGCAGCCATGAAAAAGGATGAATTCATGTCCTTCGTAGGGACATGGATGAAGCTGGAAACCATCATTCTGAGCAAACTATCACAAGGACAGAAAACCAAACACCGCATGTTCTCACTCATAGGTGGGAATTGAACAATGAGAAGACTTGGACACAGGGTGGGGAACATCACACACCGGGGCCTGTCGTGGGGCGTTGGGAGAGGGGGGAGGGATAGCATTAGGAGATATACCTAGTGTAAATGACGAGTTAACGGGTGCAGCACACCAACATGGCACATGTATACGTATGTAACAAACCTGCACGTTGTGCACACGTACCCTAGAACTTAAAGGATCATAATTAAAAAAAATTTTTAAAAACTGGGGCTGAGGGTGTGGGTGGGAAAGCTCATGAACAGCCTCAGCTCTTCCAGTGGAACTTTGCTGTGGTCAGAAGGTCAGTGTCCTCCCCCAATTCCCACATTGATGTAACCACCAACGAGATGATGTTAAGAGGCTTTGGGAGGTGATGAGGTTGTGAGGTTGGAGTCTCATGAATGGGAATCATGCTCTCATAAAAGGAACCCCAGAGACCTCCCTCGCCCCTTCCACCATGTGAGACACAGAGAGAAGGTGCCATCTATGAACCAGGAGAGACGGGTCCTCACCAGACACTGAATCAGCCACACCTTCATCTTGGACTTCCAGCCTCCAGCACCGAGAGACGTAAAGGTCTGTCTTGATAGGCTGCCCAGGGTATGGTGTTCTGTGACAGCAACACGAAAGGACTAAGACAACCTTGCATTGAATCGTGAGAATTGTTACACTGTTGCACACCGTCTATGGATAATGCTACATTTGCTTGAATTGTTTTTCAGTAATTACTATAGCAGCATTCTGCAAATAGCAACATTTCTTTTCTAATAGTTACATACGCGGCAAAAATAACTGTATAAAACTCATTTTTTTTCCTGAACATTATGGTGAAAACTGAAACTCTTTATTTGCATTGGTTGAGATAAGGATTTACGATGGTGTGGGTTGCTTCCTCCCCCCTCCTTCTCTACGATGCTGCCAGAGTCTGTATTTATTTAAGCATTTCACATCTTTTATTTCCAAACTCTATTCTCTAAAAATATATTTCGTCTTAGAATGTATTGTACTGATACTAATTAATACATATACTATTACTATAGTGTATATTTTCATACATTGTGCCTTGAAAACATTTTTTATGAACCTTCTTATGTTTTATGGTTAACTGCCAATCATTTTGTACCACAGTTTCCCCATTTTAAAATTCTTAATTTCATTCATTTCTGGTTTGGCTGGAGTTACTTTGGCTGTTGTTGTTGGTTTTTTTTTTTTTTAAGATGGAGATTCACTCTTTGTTGCCCAGGCTGGAGTGCAATGACACAATCTCAGCCCACTGCAACCTCCTTTCCTGGGTTCAAGCAATTCTCCTGCCTCAGTCTCCCGAGTAGCTGGGATGACAGGCGCCCACCACAATGCCTGGCTAATGGCACAATCTCAGCTCACTGCAACCTCCTCTCCTGGGTTCAAGCAATTCTCCTGCCTCAGTCTCCCGAGTAGCTGGGATGACAGGCGCCCACCACAATGCCTGGCTAATGGCACAATCTCAGCTCACTGCAACCTCCTCTCCTGGGTTCAAGCAATTCTCCTGCCTCAGTCTCCCAAGTAGCTGGGATGACAGGCATGCACCACCATGCCTGGCTAATTTTTGTATTTTTAGTAGAGATAAGGTCTCACTATGTTGGTCAGGCTGGTCTCAAACTCCTGACCTCAGGTGATCCACCCGTCTCGGCCTCCCAAAGTGCTGGGATTACAGGTGTAAGCCACCGTGCCCAGCCTGTTGTTGCTTTTAAAAACACTTTTTTCCCCCCCAAAAGGGGACCTAGGCCTGGTGGTACACGCCTGTGGTCCCAGCTACTCAGGAGGCTGAGGTGGGAGGATCGCTCGAGCCCAGGAGTCCCAGGCTGCAGTGAGCTAGGACCGCACCACTGCACTCCAGCCTGGGAGACAGAGGGAGACTCCCTCTCTGAAAAAAAAAAAAAAGGAGTTGGGGGATATAAAAAACATATTTGCATCCTTGAAAATACATGCCTCTAAGATGACAGATTTTTTCAGTGTAGGATTTTGGGGAGGGGAACTTTTCTCTATCAAAATGATCTACTGTATAGAACATAGTGTCCAGAGTCAAAGATACTGTATTGTATACATAAAAGTTTGCTAAAAGAGTAGATCACATGTGAAGCATTCTTATCACAAGAATAAAAATACATCATCATCATATCGAGAGGGAAGAGGAATCTTTTGGAGGTGATAGATATGTTTATGACATAGGTGACATATGACTTTCAAGGATGTGTCTTTTTCTCCCAAGTTATCAGGTTGTATACTTTAAATATATACAGCTTTTTGTATGTTAAACAAGCCTCAGTACAGCTATTTTGTTTTTTATTGCTTCAGGCCTTTGGTTATTTTGTTCTGTAGATGGCTGATGATGTGTTGCTTTGTAAAATAATCTGCTTATTTCTCCTGGGCATTACAGGATGTGATTTATCTTGAATATTTAAACAAATTTCCAGGAATTTCCATGTGTATCTTTTCATTAAGATACTTAAAGGGCTTTTTGTTTGTATGGTGTTATTCAGTGCGGAGATATTTTTCTCTCTTATTTCTTTGATTATTCTTTCTGCTCTATTCTCTTTGTGGAATTTATGTTGAAAATATACCATATATGGAAGATATGTATATATACGTATATGTGAGATGAATTTATGTTGCAAATATAACATATATGGTAGATATTATACACGATGATATATTTATATATGAGATGAATTTATGTTGCAAATATAACATATATGGTAGATATTACATATGATACATGATATGTGTGTATATAATATATGTGTACATGAGATGAATTTATGTTGCAAATATAACATATATGGTAGATATTATATATGCTATAATATTTCTATACATGGGATAAATTTATGTTGTAAATATACCAGATATGGTAGATATTATATATGATATATGTGTATATATATATCAGATGAATTTATGTTGCAAATATAACATATATGGTAAACATTATGTATGAAACACTTATATATGAGATGAATTTATAACACAAATGTAACATATATGGTAGATACATATGATATAATATACTTATATATGAGATGAATTTATATTGCAAATATAACATATATGGTAGATATATATGATATAATATATATGGGATGAGTTTATATTGCAAATGTTACAGATATGGTACATATGTATGTATATGGGATACATTTATGTTGTAAATATACTACATATCGTAGATATTATATATGATATATATATATCAGATGAATTTATGTTGCAAATATAACATATATGGTAGACATGTATATATGCTATAATAGATGTATGCATGGTATAAATTTATGTTGTAAATATACTACATATGGTAGATACTATATCTGATATAGGTATACATGACATGAATTAATGTTGCAAATATATTTGCCTATGTGGTAGATGTGTATATCTAATATGATATATGTATACATGAGACAAATTTATGTTTCAAATATTTGATATATATATATATATATATATATAGTAGCTATGAATACAGTCATCCCTCAGTAACATTGGGAAATTGGTTCTGGAACCCATCTGAGGGCAGGAAAATCCAGGTATGCTGAGGCGCCTGATATAAAATGGTGTAGTATTTGCATATAACCTACCCACATCCTTCCATATGCTTAAAGTCATCTGTAAATTATTTATAACTCCTAATATAATGTAAATAGTTGTTATAGGGTGGGTGCAGGGGCTCACGCCTGTAATCCCAGCACTGTGGGAGGCCAAGGCGGGTGGATCACCTCAGGTCAGGAGTTCGAGACCAGCCTGACCAATATGGTGAAACCTGTTTCTATTAAAAATACAAAAATTAGGCTGGGCGTGGTGGCGTGCACCTGTAGTCCCAGCTACTTGGGAAGCTGAGGCAGGAGAATTGCTTGAACCAGGGAGGCGGATGTTGCAGTGAGCCAAGATTGCACCACTGCACTCCAGCCTGGTGACAGAGTGAGGTTCTGTCTCCAAACAAAAACAAAAACAAACAAAAATTAGCCAGGTGTGGTGGCGTGCACCTGTAATCCCAGCTACTCAGGAGGCTGAGGCAGGAGAATCGCTTGTACCTGGGAGGTGGAGGTTGCAGTGAGCTGAGATTGCACCACTGCACTCCAGGCTGGGCAACAGAGTGAGACTCTGTCTAAAAAAATATATATATATACACACATATATGTAATACATATGTGTGTATATATGTATATATGTGTGTATATGTATGTATATATGTGTGTATATATGTATATGTGTGTATATATAGTTGTTATACTGTGTTTTTTATTTATAGTTTTATGTTTTTCAAACATTTCTGATCTGAGGTTGGTTGAATCTGCAGATGTGGAAACTGTGGATATGGAGAGCTGAGTGCATAGGATAGAATATATAAGTGAGGTCCCTTCTCTGGTTAAAACAACTCCATACGTGCCAGGTAAGGTGGCTCATGCCTGTAATCCTAGCACTTTGGAAGCCAGGGTGGGTGGATAGCTTGAGCCCAGGAGTTTGAGACCAGCCTGGGCAACATGATGAGACCCCATCTCTACTAAAAAAATATATATATATAAATTAGCCGGGCACGATGGCACGCACCTGTAGTCCCAGCTGCTTGGGAGGCTGAGGTGGGAGGATCACTTGAGCCCAAGAGGTTGAGGTTGCTGTGAGCTGTGAAATCACACGACTGCACTCCAGCCTGGGAAACAGAAAGAGACCCTGTCTTAAAAAAAAAGTATATATATGAGATGCATTTGTATTGTAAATAGCATATATATGTATATATGCTAGATATGTATAGAGGATAGAATATATGTTTCTGTGAGAAGCATTTGTACTGTAAATAGTATATATATGTGGGCTGGGAGTGGTGGCTCACGCCTGTAATCCCAGCACTTTGGGAGGCTGAGGCGGGCGGATCACAAGATCAGGAGATCGAGACCATCCTGACTAACATGATGAAACCCTCATCTCTACTAAAAATAGAAAAAAATTAGCCAGGTGTGGTGGTGGGCGACTGTAGTCCCAGCTGCTGGGGAGGCTGAGGAAGGAGAATGGCGTGAACCCGGGAGGCGGGGCTTGCAGTGAGCTGAGATCGCACCACTGCACTCCAGCCTGGGCAACAGAGAGAGACTCCGTCTAATAATAATAATAATAATAATAATAATAATAATAATAATGAAATGAGATCATGTCCTTTGCAGGGACGTGGATGGAGCTGGAGGCCATTATCTTTAGCAAACTAACACAGGATCAGAAAGCTAAATAATACATGTTCTCTCTTATAAGTGGGAGCTAAATAATGATGACGCTTGAACACAAATTAAAAAACAACAGACTCTGGGGGCTATGTGAGGGTGGAGGGTGGGAAGAGGGAGAGGAGCAGGAAAAATACCTATTCGGCACTGGGCTAAGTACCTCGGTGATGAAATGATCAGCAGCAAAATCCCCCATCTCACGTACCTCCCAAACCTAAAATAAAAGTTAAAACATCAAAAAGGAAAAAAAGCTAACTTGAAATGATACAGTTTGAAGTTTATTAAAAATGCGGACGCGTCACAAGACTCTCCAAAAGTGGGCAGGATGATGGTTTTAAAGTTACGTGTATTTTACAACAATAAAAAAAAAATTGGGTCGGGCATGGTGGCTCACGCCTGTAATCCCAGCACTTTGGGAGGCCGAGGTGGGTAAATCACCTGAGGTTGGGAGTTCGAGACCAGCCTGACCAACATAGTGAAACCCCATCTCTATTAAAAATACAGAAATTACTGGGGCATGGTGGTGCACCCCTGTAATCCCAGCCACTCAGGAGGCTGAGGCAGGAGAATCACTTGAACCCGGGAGGTGGAGGCTGCAGTGAGCCAAGTTTGCACTGACGCACTCCAGCCTGGGTGACTGAGTGAGACTCTGTCTCAAAAAAAAAAAAAAAAAAAAATTGTAGAAACCTGACAAGACTCACAAAAAAATGGACAAGATGATGGCTGGGTACAGCGGCTCTCGGCTGTAATCCCAGCACCTTGGGAGGCTGAGGTGGATGGATCACGAGGTCAGAGTTCAAGACCAGCCTGGCCAAGATGGTGAAACCCCGTATGTACAAAAAATAAAAGAAATTAGTCAGGGTGTGGTGGCGAGCACCTGTCATCCCAGCTACTCGGGAGGCTGAGGCAGGAGAATTGTTTGAACCTAGGAGGCGGAGGTTGCAGTGAGCTGAGATCGCGCCACTGCACTCCAGCCTGGGTGACAGAGTGAGACTCCGTCTCACACACACACACACAAAAAGGACAAGATGATCGTTTTTATGTTATGTATATTTTACCACAATAAAAAAAAAGTTTTGGAGGACAGGGTAAGCCATAGGGTAAGGGAGGATGGCTGCTTGCCAACCATTTCCTGACTCCTTCCTGTCCTATTTCTACCGAATCATTCTGCAGGCATCCTGCGGCCTCCGTGTTGAGATGGGCAGGCAGAATTGCAGAGACGTTTACAGCTGTAACGAGGCGTTGGGGGCCACATCCTACCTTCCCGTGTTCTTCCCGTAAAAAGAGTCAATGCTTACCGTGCCTGAGTCGTGACACCAGCCAGTTTCCTAGTCTTCTCATACTCCTGCCTCGTGGCACAGGCACCTCTGAAGAAACTCCCCATGGGGACCTGCTCAGCTACCCCAGCCTGACACCTGGGCCTTCACAGAAGCCCCTGAGCTCTTGCACCTGAGCCTGCAGGGAAGGGTGCAGAGCCCAGACCTCTGACTCCGACTGACACCATGTACCCAAATGCCCAGTCCGCAGGGGGATTTCAGCTTCGTCATTTGTCAAGGGAGAGGGATGACAGCAGGATGACAGATGAGAAACACAACCTGTGAACCCAAGATAGCAACATAGCAGTACAGTGGGTACCGCCGGGAACACCACACACACACACACACACACGATAGGAAGCTCATTTTCCGCTGTTGAATGTTTGGTATTATGTGCACTGCTTAACCGGAAAAAAAAGCCAGGCTCCATTCAACGTAATCCTTGCATCGTGGTGCCACATGTAGCCGTGGAAAAGTAAACTCCATGATAAAATAATGAGAATTCACAGGTAAGTTTACAGCTTGTCCTGTGGGCTGCTGGCTTTCTAACTTGCTTTTTTTTTTTTTTTTTGAGACGGAGTCTTGCTCTGTCACCAGGCTGGAGTGCAGGGGCACGATCTCGGCTCACTGCAACCTCTGCCTCCCTGGTTCAAGGGATTCTCCTGCCTCAGCCTCCCAAGTAGCTGGGACTACAGGCATGCACCACCATGCCTGGCTAATTTTTGTAATTTTAGTAGAGAGGGGGTTTCACCATGTTGGCCAGGATAGTCTCGATCTCTTGACCTCGTGATCCACCTGCCTTGGCCTCCCAAAGTGCTGGGTTTACAGGCGTGAGCCACCGTGTCTGGCCATTTTTTTTTTGAGATGGAGGCTCGCTCTGTCACCCAGGCTGGAGTACAGTGGCACAATCTCAGCTCACTGCAACCTCTACCTCCCGGGTTCAAGCAATTCCCTGCCTCAGCCTCCTGAGTAGCTGGGACCACAGGTGTGTACTACCTCTCCTGGTTAATTTTTGTGTCTCTTTTAGAGACGGGGCCTTACTACATCGCCCAGGCTGGTCTCGAACCTGACCTCGTGATCCACCCATCTCAGCCTCCCAAAGTGCTGGGATTGCAGGTATGAGCCACCGTGCCTGTTGTTTGTTTTTTTTTTTTTGAGACGGAGTCTCGCTCTGTTGCCCAGGCTGGAGTGCAGTGGCATGATCTCAGCCTACTGCAACCTCTGCCTCCTGGATTCAAGCCATTCTCCTGCCTCAGCCTCCTGAGTAGCTGGGACCACAGGCGTGTACTACCTCTCCCGGTTAACTTTTGTGTCTTTTTTAAAGACGGGGCCTTGCTACATCGCCCAGGCTGGTCTCGAACACCTGACCTCATGATCCACCCATCTCAGCCTCCCAAAGTGCTGGGATTACAGGCATGAGCCACCATGCCTGTTGTTTGTTTGTTTTTTGTTTGTTTTTTTTTTTTTGAGACGGAGTCTCGCTCTGTCACCCAGGCTGGAGTGCAGTGGCATGATCTCAGCCTACTGCAACCTCTGCCTCCTGGATTCAAGCCATTCTCCTGCCTCAGCCTCCTGAGTAGCTGGGACCACAGGCGTGTACTACCTCTCCCGGTTAACTTTTGTGTCTTTTTTAAAGACGGGGCCTTGCTACATCGCCCAGGCCGGTCTTGAACTCCTGACCTCGTGATCCACCCGCCTCGGCCTCCGAAAGTGCTGGGATTACAGACATGTGAGACACTGCGCCTGGCCTTCCAACTTGTTTTCTAACCTCATCCTAGAGTGACGAATGCATACATAGGATGACCCAGGATACACACATGCATTTCCATTTCATTCACCTGCAAAACAGACATAAGTGTTTCACCTCAGAGGAGCTGCACACCAGGAATCACTGCCTTTGAGCTTGGAGAAAATCGGATAGCGGCAGTCATGAAAAGCCAGGTGGCAGAGAAGGACGGACATGCAATTGCTGAAAAACCCCAAATCCAGAAACACTGGGTGAGAATTTCTCCTTTTTTTCCAATTGCCTCTCCTTGGGGAAGCCGTAAGAATATGTCGCCTTGGGGCGGGGCGCGGTGGCTCACACGTGTAATCCCAGCACTTTGGGAGACTGAAGGGGCTGGATCACGAGGTCAAGAGATCAAGACCATCCTGGCTAACACGGTGAAACCCTGTCTCTACTAAAAATACAAAAAATTAGCTCGGTGTGGTGGTGGGCACCTGTGGTCCCAGCTAGTTGGGAGGCTGAGACAGGAGAATGGCATGAACCCAGGAGGCGGAGGTTGCAGGGAGCCCAGATCGCGCCACTGCACTGCAGCCTGGGCGACGGAGCGAGACTCCGTCTCAAAAAAAAAAAAAAAAGGAAAAAAGTAAATCTCTCCACTGTCTCTCTGTCTTGTAACTCACAAATGGCATTTTGGGTCAGATGTGGAAGCTCACGTCTGTCATCCCAGCACTTTAGGAGGCCGAGGTGGGTGGATCACCTGAGGTCAGGAGTTCGAGACCAGCCTGGCCAACATGGTGAAACACCATCTCTGCTAAAAATACAAAGAATAGCCAGGCGTGGTGGTGGGCACCTGTAATCCCAGCTACTCGGGAGGCTGAGGCAGGAGAATCGCTTGAACCAGGGAGGTGGAGGTTGCAGTGAGCTGAGATCGTGCCACTGTGCTCCAGCCTGGGCAACAGAGCGAGACTCCGTCTCAAAAAAAAAAAAAAGGTGTCACCCTTGGGGTCAAGCTCTGGAATCTCTGGCATCCCTGGCAAAGAAATATGTCTGAGGATTACAACAAGGAACTCCAGGAAGGTGAGATGCACCGGGGAGGGACTAGCGTGAGGGATGTGCCTAATGATACAAAACTTGAGGGGGTTCCCCAAACCCAGCAACCATCATAACTCATCATGTCATGCAATATTTATTTTATTTTATTTTTTTATAGAGACAGCGTTTCATCATGTTGCCCAGGCTGGTCTCGAACTCCTGACCTCAAGTGATCCACCCACCTCGGCCTCCCAAAGTGCTGGGATGACAGACGTGAGCCACCGTGCCCAAACCTCATGCAATATTTAAATAGCAATAAAGGCCAGGCGCGGTGGCTCACGCCTGTCATCCCAGCACTTTGGGAGGCCCAGGCGGGCGGATCACCGGAGGTCGAGAGTTTGAGACCAGCCTGACCAACATTGAGAAACCGCATCTCTACTAAAAACACGAAATTAGCCGGGTGTGGTGGCACATGCCTGTAATCCCAGCTACTCCGGAGGCTGAGGCAGGAGAATCGCTTGAGCCCAGGAGGCGCAGGTTGCAGTGAGCCGAGATGGCGCCATTGCACTCCAGCCTGGGCAACAAGAGTGAAACTCTGTCTCAAAAAACAAAACAAACAAACAAAGAAAGAAAGAAATAAAATAGGCATAAATATTAAGGCAAAAATGCCATGAGAAACAAACCATAAAAATTTTAAATAAGGATGGGACTAGTATGCTGATGGTAATTAAACATGAAAGCTTGATGGTCACTTGGTCAAGAGAAGTTGACAAACATGACAATCCTATCCATTGACAATGATACAAGCAACAATGAAAGTTTGAGAGTATTTTGGTAAGCATGCTTTCATTCAAGCCAGGAAAGTAGAATTACTCCCCAAAAAGTCTGGTTTTGATAAAAAAAAAAAATATTTAAAAGTTAAAGTAATGCTCTGAATTTTCATATACCCGTGTATCCTTGTAATATTTTCCAACCATTTTAATGTTCTGGGAAAAAACACATGAAATATGTCTAGAGGGGCATGAATTTTTCCTTTTCCATATGTTTTGCTTCAGGCTCCAATCAAAACTATCAGAGCACTGCTGAATCCTGTATTTGTTCACAGTATTGATGAATTTATTCATGGTTGTTTGTTTGAATTAATTTTGATTTTAAAATATTGAGTGAATTTGATTTTATAATATGGATTATAGGGGTTATGGATAGAGGGTGGATAAATAGATGGATGAGTGGGTTAATGGATGGTAGATGCAGGAAGGATAGATGGATTAATGGATACAGAATAGATGGATGGATGAATGGATGGATGGGTGGGTGGTTAAATGGGTGGGTTAATGAATGGAGGGTGGATAGATGATGGATAGATAGATAGGTTAATGGATTGAGGGTAGATGGATGGATGAGTGAATGAGTGAATAGGTCGATGAGTAGGTTAATGGATGGATGGGTTGGTGGTCGGTTGAGTGGGTGCATGGGTGGAGAGATGAAAGGATGAATGAACAGATGATGGATGGATATATGGATATATGGGTTAGTGGATGAAGGGTTGGCTGGCTGGCTGGCTGGATGGCTGGATAGGTGGATGGATACATGGGTTAATGAATAGAGGATGAATGAATGGATTAATGAATGGATGGGTTAATGGATGAAGGCTTGGCTGACTGAATGGACGGATGGCTGGATAGGTGGATGGATACATGGGTTAATGAATAGAGGATAAATTAATGGATTAATGAATGGATGGGTAAGTAGAAAGTGGGTGGGTTGATAGCTGGGTTAATAAACGGAGGGTGGATAGAGGATGGATAGATAGATACCTGGGTAGATGGTTTAATGGATGGAGGGTGGATGGATGGGTAGATGGATGGATAGATGGGTGGATGAATGAATGAGTAGGTAGATGGATACATGACTGGGTGGATGGATGAATAGATTGACAGATTAATGACTGGCTGAATGGGTGGATGGGTGCATAGATGCATGAACAGAAGAACCGACCGATGGAAGCATGGATGGATGGATGGATGGATGGATGGGTGGATGGATGGATGGATATGACAAACGCGGGAGAACTAAGATCTCTGACACTGGATTCTGGTTTAGTGAACTGGTCCCTGGGATTCTCAATCTTTGCTAAACCCTCCACCTCCTACCTCAAGGTGCAGCTGTAGGAGAAGAGTCCCCATGCTTGAGGGTCAGGCCTTTGCTCACTGACCTCACAGTGCTGGACCCTGCCTGGGAGTCTCTCGATGGAAGACCCCACTCCTTGGAAGCATCTTGATAAGGACCACAGTCCTGGGCCTCCCTCATTGTCACCTGCTGCTAGGACCTTCCACATGATTTGTTCCCTGCATGGCCTGCTCTGCATAGAGTGGCTCACCCTGTCCTGGCATCGTACACACTTTTCTGAATTATACCTCAATTACTTTAAGGAGAAAAGGGAAGGCCATTGCATGAGAAGAAATGCAAGGAAGTAATTTTCCTCAAGGGGGAGGCCCACTCCCATATCTTTGTTTTGTATCTTTATTTCCTGTTTGAGGCTACCGTCTTATCTGATCTTTACAACGTCTGTTTCTCTGGTCTTCACATGGGAGATAACATGCTGATCTGCAGTGGTATATCTCCTTGAAATATCATTTTCACATCAACATTTAATAAATGCATCCCACACCACAAAGCAGTATTTTCTCAGCAGGCTATGTTTTCAATGAAATTTTCTTCCCAATAACTGAGTATCAACCTCACTGGTTATCACAGATAAACCTAAGTAGTAGCCTCTGTTCCTTCTTTTGGAAGGTATTTGATTCTTATGATGTTATGAATGAGGCTGGACTCGGAATTCCCCTTTTTTGCTTGTGGCCAAGGGGTGGTAGACAGGAGAGAGAAGTCATCCAGCCATTTGCAGTGAGGGATGAATAGATTGATAGGTAGATTTGTGAATGGCTGAATGGGGAAAGTATAGATAGATGGGTGGATGAATGGACGGATAGGTGGGTACATTAATGGATGGATGGGTGAATAAATGGATGGGTGACTAGACGGATGGATGGATAGATGGATGGATGGATGAATGGATAGATGGGTGGGTAAATGGATGGATGGGTGGATACATTAATGGATGCATGGGTGAATAAATGGATGGGTGACTGGATGGATGGATGGATGGATGGATAGATGGGTGGGTGAATGGATGGTTGGGTGGGTACATTAATGGATGGATGGGTGAATAAATGGATGGGTGACTGGATGGATGGATGGATGGTTGGATGAATGGATGGATGGGTGAGTACATTAATGGATGGATGGGTAAATAAATGGATGAGTCACTTGATGGATGGATGGATGGATGAACGGATAGATGGGTGGGTGAATGGATGGATGGGTGGGTACTTTAATGGATGGATGGGTGAATAAATGGATGGATAGATGGATGGATGGATGGATGGATGGATGGATGGATAGATGGGCAGGTGAATGGATGGATGGATGGGTAAATAAATGGATGGGTGACTGGATGGATGGACTGATGGATGATGGGTGCATGAATGGATGGATGGGTGGGTACATTAATGGATGGATGGGTGGGTACATTAATGGATGCATGGGTGAATAAATGGATGGGTGACTGGATGGATGGATGGATGGATAGATGGGTGGGTGGGTGAATGGATGGTTGGGTGGGTACATTAATGGATGGATGGGTGAATAAATGGATGGGTGACTGGATGGATGGATGGATGGATGATGAATGGATGGATGGGTGAGTACATTAATGGATGGATGGGTAAATAAATGGATGAGTCACTTGATGGATAGATGGATGGATGGATGAACGGATAGATGGGTGGGTGAATGGATGGATGGGTGGGTACTTTAATGGATGGATGGGTGAATAAATGGATGGATAGATGGATGGATGGATGGATGGATGGATGGATGGATGGATGGGCAGGTGAATGGATGGATGGATGGGTAAATAAATGGATGGGTGACTGGATGGATGGACTGATGGATGATGGGTGCATGAATGGATGGATGGGTGGGTACATTAATGGATGGATGGATGAATAGATGGATGGGTGACTGGATGGATGGATGGATGGATGGATGGATGGATGGATGAATGGATAGATGGGTGGGCAAATGGATGGATAGGTGGGTACATTAATGGATGGATGGATGAATAAATGGATGCGTGACTAGATGGATGGATGGATGGATGGATGAATGGATGGGTGGATGGGTGGACAAATGGATGAACAGATTAACAGGTAGATTGATGACTGGCTGAATGGGTGGGTGGGTGGATAGATAAATGGATGGATGGATGGATGGATGGACAAATGGATGAACAGATTGATAGACTGATGACTGGCTGAATGGGTGGGTGAGTGGTTAGATGGATGGATGGATGAACGGATGAATGAATGGGTGGACAAATGGATATATAGATTGACAGATTAATGACTGGCAGAATGGGTGGGTGGGTGGAAGGATGGATGGATAGATGGGTGGATGGGTGGACAAATGGATATATAGATTGACAGATTAATGACTGGCAGAATGGGTGGGTGGGTGGATGGATGGATGGACAGATGGATGGATGGGTGGACAAATGGATGAACAGATTGACAGATTAATGACTGGCCGAATGGGTGGATAGATGAATGGATGAATAAAGTGAAAGACACATGAGTAACACATCCAGCTCATCTGCAGTGATGGGATGGCTTCTCTCTCCTGTCTACCACCCCTAGGACTCTGTATCTCCAAATGAAAGTCCCATACTTGGTCCTAAGATCTTTGTTTGATTAAGGCCAATGCTTTTTTTTTAAAACTTGTTTCCACAGTCTCCAGTTACTCACCATAATAGCTTGAATTTTGTCCCCCAAAAGACATATCTAAGTCCTACCCCCTGGTGAATGAGACCTTATTTGGAAATCGGGTCTTTGCAGATGTGATTAAGAATCTGGAGATGAGATCATCCTGGAGTAGGGTGGGCCCTTAATCCAGTGACAGGTGTCCTTCTAAGAGACAGAAGAGGAGACACAGACACAGAGGAGAAGGCCACGTGGAGATGGGGGCAGAGACTGGAGTGATGCAGCCACAAGTTCAGGTACTCCTGGAGCCCCGAGGAGGTGGGAGAGGCAGGAAGGATCCTTCCCTGGATCTTCCAGAGTGAGCACAATCCTGCCCACAACTTGACCTCAGACTTCTGGTCTCCAGAACCATGAGCTAAATCACATCTGTTGTTTTAAACCCTTGAGTTTTAGGCAAGTTGCTAGGGCAGCCCCAGGGCATTCAAGCACCCATTAAATGCATGATTCTATATTTCTGCGGTCCCCACCAATTCCCTTTACTTTGGTCATCAGCTGCAAATTCAAATTCAGGGGTCCCGGGAAGCACTCTCACTTTGGACCAGCTGGCTAAAACTCGTAGGTTCCCAGTGACCACATTCAGGGTGAAGAATTTCCTAGAATGACTCACAAGAACCCAGAAAAACACTGTGCTTCTGATTAAAGTCTTATTATACCGAATAGATACAAATTAAAATCAGCCAAGCTGGGCACAGTGGCTCATGCCTGTAATCCCAACACGTTGGAAGGTCGAGGTGGGAGGACCGCTTGAGCCCCGGAGTTTGAGACCAGCCTGGCCAACAGAGCGAGACCTCATCTCTACAAAAAATAAAAAATTAGCCAGGGACGGTGGTGCACGTCTGCCATCCCAGCTACTCAGGAGGCCGAGTTAGGAAGACTGCTTGAGCCCCAGAGGTCGAGACTGTAGTGAGCTGTAATTGCGTCACTGCCCTCCAGCCTGGGTAACAGAGTGAGACCTTGACTCAAAAATCAATCAATCAATCAATCAATCAATCAATTAACATCGGGAAGAAAAGAGATGCATAAAACAGAGACCCTACCTTAAAGTCAATTAATTAATTTAATTTAATAATATTAGCTAAGGAAAGTGAAGTATGAGAGAGTGAGACCCCGCCTGAAAATCAATTAATTAATTATATTAAATAATGTCAGCCAAGAAAAAAGACGCCTAAGACAGAGGGAGACTGTGCCTCAAAATCAATCAATCAATCAATATCAGCCAAGAAAAGGGATGCCTAAGACAGAGTGAGACCTTACCTCACAATCAAGCAATTAATTGAATTAAATAATATCAGTCAAGAAAAGAGGTGGATAAGAGAGTGAGACCCTACTCAAAATCAATTAATTAATTAATTAAATAATATCAGCCAAGAAAAGAGATGCATAAAATAGACTCTACCTCAAAATCTATCAATCAATCAATTAAAGTAAATAATATCAGCCAAGAAAAAATATGTAAGAGAGACCCTGCCTCAAAATCAATCAATTAATTAATATCAGCCAAGAAAAGAGACGCCTAAGACAGAGCGAGGCTGTGCCTCAAAATCAATTAAAGTAAATAATATCAGCCAAGAAAAGAGATGTGAAAACAGAGACCCTACCTCAAAATCAATCAATCAATTAATTAAATTAAACATCAGGCAAGAAAAGAGATGTATAAGAGAGCGAAACCCTGCTCGAAACCAACCGATTAATCAATTAAATAAATAATATCAGTCAAGGAAAGAGATGCGTAAAACAGAGACCCTACTTCAAAATCAATCAATTAATTAAATTAAATAATATCAGCCAAGAAAAGAGATGCCTAAGACAGAGCGAGACTGTGCCTCAAAATCAATCAAAGTAAATAATATCAGCCAAGAAAAGAGATGCGTAAAACAGAGACCCTACCTCAAAATCAATCAATCAATTAATTAAATTAAATAATATCAGGCAAGAAAAGAGATGTATAAGAGAGTGAGACCCTGCTCGAAACCAAACGATTAATCAATTAAACAAATAATATCAGTGAAGGAAAGAGATGCATAAAACAGAGACCCTACCTCAAAATCAATCAGTCAATTAATTAAATTAAATAATATCAGCCAAGAAAAGAGATGCCTAAGACAGAGGGAGACTGTGCCTCAAAATCAATCAATTAAAGTAAATAATATCAGCCAAGAAAAGAGATGCGTAAAACAGAGACCCTACCTCAAAATCAATCAATCAATTAATTAAATTAAATAATATCAGTCAAGGAAAGAGATGCATAAAACAGAAACCCTACCTCAAAATCAATCAATCAATCAATTATTAAGTTAAATAATATCAGCCAAGAAAAGAGATGCCTAAGACAGAGTGAGACCCTGCCTGAAAATCAATCAATGAATTAATTGAATTAAGCAACATCAGCCAAGCAAAGAGATGTACAAGAGAGAGTCAAGGAGGAGCTGAGACCCACAGCTTCCATTGTCCTCTCCCCAAGGACTCACGGGTGCTGTTCCCTCCTCTTAGCATCAGTGTGTGATGACAGACGTCAAGTCAGCCCACCAGGGAAGCTGATCAGAACCTCAGTGTCTGGAGTTTTTACCGGGGCCACCACCACCTTCTGTCTCTGCCACTCAGCTTTACTCTCCAGCCCCTCCTGGAGGTTGAAACTGATACTGCATGTCCCAATATGCCCACCTCTTAGACATCTCTTTTCTTGCCTCATATTATTATTTAATGAATTGATTGATTGATTTTGAGGTAGGGTCTCTGTTTTCACATCTCTTTTCTTGGCTGATATTATTTACTTTAATTAATTGATTTTGAGGCACAGTCTCGCTCTGTCTTAGGCATTTCTTTTCTTGGCTGATATTAATTGATTGATTGATTTTGAGGCATAGTCTCTCTTACATATTTTTTCTTGGCTGATATTATTTACTTTAATTAATTGATCGATTTTGAGGTAGGGTCTCTGTTTTCACATCTCTTTTCTTGGCTGATATTATTTACTTTAATTAATTGATTGATTTTGAGGCACAGTCTCGCTCTGTCTTAGGCATCTCTTTTCTTGGCTGATATTACTTGATTGACTGATTTTTGAGGCAGGGTCTCACTCTCGTATATTTTTTCTTGGCTGATATTATTTAATTTAATTGATTGATTGATAGATTTTGAGGTAGAGTCTGTGTTTTATGCATCTCTTTTCTTGACTGATAAATTACATTGTTAGACTCTCCAGGGGCCAAAGCCCGCTTAAGATGACCACACCTGGCTAACTTTTTGTATTTCATTTATTTATTTATTTATCTATTTATCTATTTATTTATTTATTTATTTTGTAGGGATGGAGTCTTGCTATATTGCCCAGGCCGGTCCTGAATTCCTGGGCTCCAGCAATCCTTCCAAGAAAAGACGTAGATGTCTGTTTGGAAATCGTTACAATTCTTTTTTTTTTTTTTGAGACAGAGTCCAGCTCTGTTGCCCACCCTGCAGTGCAGTGGCAAAATCGTAGTTCACTACGGGCTGGAACTCCTGGGCTCAAGCGATCCTCGTGCATCAGCCACTCCCGAGTAGCTGAGACTACAGGTGTGTGCCACCACGCCCAGCTCATTTTTTTCTTTTTCTTCTTTTTACAGACTGGGGGGGAGGTCTCGCCATGTTGCCCAGGCTGGCCTTGAACTTCCGGCCTCAAGTAATCCTCCCCCTTCGGCCTCCCGAAGTGCTGGGATTACAGGCATGAGACGCTGCACCTGGCCAACGGCATGCTGAAATCTTCACTGCAGAAAAGCAAAGCACAAAAGGCTTCAGCTGATGATAAGCACTTTGCAGAAGAATACAAAACGCTGCTATTAAAAAAAAATGACTTGGGCTAGGGTGTGGTCTGCCGAGGAGGACAGAGAAGGGATATTAAGCGGGGGGCAGATGTGTTTTTCACGGGAGAGATTGTAGGAACCTTCCGTGCTGCAGAAGGATGGAATGGCCGTGGGTCTAGATGAGTCTCTGAGTCATGCATGAGCTCATAGCGTCCAGGTAGAGCCTGTGGTTGTGTTGTGCTGAGTTAGAAATCTGTTTTTATCTGTCACTTCCTCTGGCCCGCACGGCCTCTCACGCGATGGTGGAGAGAATTACCCCGTTTCCCGCAGTGGAATGTTTGTTTACTGAGTGCCCGCCTCTGGTTCAAAGACGGACTCTGCATTTTCAGTGTGGTTTGCTGTTTCTTTGGGCAGATGGGTCAGTGTCCTAATGCCTTAAAATGTCCTCTGGGACTTCTGGACAGTATTCCTTGAATCTCCATCTTTCTTCCAACATTTAGCAAGATGAGGACTGGAATTTTCTTCCTGTCTTTCTTCCTCCCTCCCTCCCTCCCTCCCTCCCTCCTTTCTTTCTTTCTCTCTTTCCTTTTCTTTCTCTCTCTCTTTTTTTTTTTTTTTTTTTTTGTGAGATGGAGTCTTGCTCTGTCGCCAGGCTGGAGTGCAGTGGTGTGATTTTGGCTCACTGCAACGGTGAAACCCCGTCTCTACTAAAAATACAAAAAATTAGCCAGGCGTGGTGGCAGGTGCCTGTAGTCGCAGCTACTCGGGAGGCTGAGGCAGGAGAATGGTGTGAACCCAGGAGGCGGAGGTTGCAGTGAGCCAAGATCGTGCCACTGCACTCCAGCCTGGGTGACAGAGCGAGACTCTGTCAAAAAAAAAAAAAAAAAAAAATTAGCCAGGCATGGTGGCGTACCTGTAATCACAGCTACTCGGCGGCTTGAGGCAGGAGAATCCCTTGAACCCGGGAGGCAGAGTTTGCAGTCAGCTGAGATTGCATCTCTGCACTCTAGCCTGGGCAACAGAGCGAGACTCCGTCTCAAAAAAACAAAACAAAACAAAAAAGATATTTCAGGGAAACAGCCCACCTCAGAAGCATCATGCAGAAATTCCTCCCATTCATCCAGGTCAACCCAAAACAGCTGAAAACCTTTTTCTCCATTTTCAGGTGAAGAGATGCAGAACGTCCAAGAGGATTTCACAGAGTTCACAGAAACCAGCTCCTCAAGAGGTATCAAGTCACCCAAGAATAGACAAGCAGGATGATGCACGCAGATCTTCTAGATGCTTCCAGATCTTCCAGATGCTCCCAGAAGAGCTAGAGCAGAGGCAATGAGGCTGAATGTCCGAGGAATGTGCTGTGGACTCTTCTCATTTTTTTATTTTTGTTTTTTTGTTTTTGTTGTTGTGTTTTTTGTTTTTTGTTTGTTTTTGTTGTTGTTGTGTTTTTTGTTTGTTTGTTTTTGTTTGTTTGTTTGTTTTTGAGACAGAGTCTTGCCCTGTTGCCAGACTGGAGTGCAGTGGCATGATCTTGGCTCACTGCAACCTCGGTCTCCCAGGTTCAAGCGATTCTCCCGCCTCAGCCTCCCGAGTAACTGGGATTACAGGTGCACGCCACCACGCCCAGCTAATTTTCATATTTTTAGTAGAAACAGGGTTTCACCATGTTGGCCAGGCTGGTCTCAAACTCCTGACCTCGTGATCCACCTGCCTTGGCCTCCCCAAGTGCTGGGATTACAGGCATGAGCCCGTTTGTTTGTTTGTTTGTTTTGAGACAGAGTCTAGCTCTGTCGCCCAGGCTGGAGTGCAGTGGCCAGATCTCGGCTCACTACAAGCTCCGCCCCTCCAGGTTAATGTATTTTTAGTAGAGACGGGGTTTCATCATGTTGCCCAGGCTAGTCTCGAACTCCTGACCTCATGATCCACCCGCCTCGGCCTCCCCAAGTGCTGGGATTATACAGGCCTGAGCCACCGCAGCCAGCCTTTCTTGTTTATTTATTTATTTTTTTATGTATTTATTTTTTTTGAGACAGAGTCTCGCTCTGTTGCCCAGGCTGGAGTGCAGTGGTGCGATCTCGGCTCACTGCAAGCTCCGGCCCTCCAGGTTTAAGCAATTCTCTGCCTCAGCCTCCGGAGTAGCTGGGATTACAGGCGTGTGCCACCACGCCCAGCTAATTTTTTGTACTTTTAGTAGACATGGGGTTTCACCATCTTGGCCAGGCTGGTCTCGAACTCCTGACCTCGTGATCCACCTGCCTCGGCCTCCCCAAGTGCTGGGATTACAGGCGTGAGCCACCGTGCCCAGCCCGAGACCTTCTTTTAAGTGCTCACCTGATTAGGTCGGGCCTACCTAGAATACTCTCCTGTTTGATTATCTTGAAGTCTGTTGACTAGAGAGCTTATTGCATCTGGAAAGTTCCAGCACCTTTGCTGCAGCATCATGAGACTGATATCTCAGAATCTTTTTATTTGCCTTTCATGCTCAATTCATGGAAATGATACAGACTGGGTACACAACAAAGACTCATGGCTACCTCCCCATGACAAAGGATTACGGCTGCAGATATCCGAGAACTTTGTTTTTTTATTCCTGGGGTACATTCAGGAGACGGATGTTTTGATCCAAAATGCTTTAGGAGGCCAAGCATTTTCCTTAAAGGTTTTCCAGATTATTATAACCATCCTTTGGTGCTTGCTGGTTCTGAAGGAGTGAATATCTCCTTCTGAATTTGCTTTGTAAATACCTTCAGGGAACTAGCTGAGTGGCAAAGTGGTTTCCGAATTTAACAGCTCCCCCCGGGAAACACACACCAATGGTATGTAAAGCAGCAGCAGCGAGAAGAATTTTAAAGAGAACCCCAAACGCTTTCGTGTCCCTAAGAAGAAGAAGAATGTACATGCAGGCAGCAAAGGGGTGTGTCTCACTGAGAAGCCTGCTTGGGTTCACAGAATGGTCCCTGTCCTGGGGAACCTGGTGTGTTTGTTTTCTCCTTGGTCAAGTAGAGACTCATAATCATATTAATATTAGCCTTTATGGACAACATGGCTCACACAATGCAAACGCCCCCCAAATACCCACAAACCCTCTTCTTCCTTCCCCTCCCCTCCCTTCCCCTCCTCTCCATTCCCTTCCCCTCCCCTCCCTTCCCTTCCCCTCTCCTCCCCACCTTCCCCTCCCCTCTCCTCCCTCCTTCCCCTGCCCTCTCCTCCCCGCCTTCCCCTGCCCTCTCCTCCCCCCTTCCCCTCCCCTCTTCTCCCTTCCCTTCCCCTCCTCTTCCAATCCCTTCTTTCCTCCCTTCCCTTCCCCTCCCCTCCCCTTCCTCTCCCTTCCCCTCCCCTCCCCTCCCCTCCCTTCCCCTCCCCTCCCTTCCCTTCCCCTCCCCTTCCCTCCCCTCTCCTCCCCTCCCTTCCCTTCCCCTCTCCTCCCCGCCTTCCCCTCCCCTCTCCTCCCTCCTTCCCCTGCCCTCTCCTCCCCCCTTCCCCTGCCCTCTCCTCCCCCCTTCCCCTCCCCTCTTCTCCCTTCCCTTCCCCTCCTCTTCCAATCCCTTCTTTCCTCCCATCCCCTCCTCCCTTCCCTTCCCCTCCCCTCCCCTTCCTCTCCCTTCCCCTCCCCTCGCCTCCCCTCCCTTCCCCTCCCCTCCCTTCCCTTCCCCTCCCCTCCCCTCCCTTCCCCTCCCTTCCCTTCCCCTCCCCTCCCCCCTCCCCCTTTCCTCCGCTCCCTTCCCCTTCCCTCTCCTCCCCCCTTCCCCTCCCCTTCCCTTCTTTCCTCCCATCCCCTCCTCACCTCCCCTCCCTTCCCGTCCCCTCCCTTCCCCTCCCCTCCCCTCCCTTCCCCTCTCCTCCCCTCCCTTCCCCTCTCCTCCCCTCCCCTCTCCTCCCCTCCCCTCCTTTCCCTTCCCCTCCCTTCCCCTCCCTTCCCCTCCCCTCCTCTCCCTTCCCCTCCCTTCCCCTCCATTCCCCTCCATTCCCCTCCCTTCCCCTCCCCTCCCCTTCTTTTGAGACAGAGTCTTCCTCTTGTCATCCAGGCTGGAGTGCAATGGCGCAATCTTGGCTCACTGCGACCTCCACCTCCCAGGTTCAAGCAATTCTCCTGCCTCAGCCTCCGGAATAGCTGGGATTACAGGTGCGCACCACCATGCCCAGCTAATTTTTTTATTTTTAGTAAAGACAGGGTTTCACCATGTTGGCCACACTGGTCTCAAACTCCTGACCTCAGGTGATCCACCCGCCTTGGCCTGCCAAAGTGCTGGGATTACAGGCAGGAGCCACCGTACCCGGCCTAAACCGCAGACTTTTATGTCTCACGGTTCTGGAGGCTGAGAGTCCAAGATCAATGAGTGGGAGGTTCAGTGTCTGGTGAGGACCCGCTTGCTGGTTCACAGGTGGTTCCTTCTGGCTGTGTCCTCACATGGTGGAAAGGGCGAGAGAGCTCTCTGGGGCCTGTCTTCTAAGAGCACAAATCCCACTCATGACCTAACCACCTCCTAAAAGCACCACCTCTAATACTCTTGCAGTGGGAACTGAGTTTGAACTTGAGTTTTGGAAGGACAGAAACATGGAAGGCATAGCAACCCTCTTACACAGCCCGGCCCCTCTGAAGCCTGCCTGGGTTCACAGAATGGTCCGTCTTCCTCAGGCCCCTGGTGTGTTCGCTTTCTACTTTGTTGATAGCTGATGTTGAGCAATGCAAGATTTCTGTTCTGATTATCTGACCCTGGATATCCAGTTTGGGGACTTGTGACATATTTGGGACGTCAGAAGCACGTACCTCTCACATAGAGCATGGCATACTTAATAAACAATAAATTATAATAGATAAAAAATGAATAATGCATTATTAATTATCATTATTTATTTATTTATTTATTGGAGACAGAGTCTCGCTCTGTTGCCCAGGATGGAGTGCAGTGGCGCCATCTTCACTCACTGCAACCTCTGCCTCCTGGGTTCAAGTGATTCTCGGGCCTGCCTCAGCCTCCTGAGTAGCTGGGACTACAGGCACCCACCTCCACACCCGGCTAGTTTTTTGTCTTTTTAGTAGAGACGGGGTTTCACCATGCTGGCCAGGCTGGTCTTTTTTTTGTTTTGTTTTGACATGGAGTGTCGCTCTGTCAACCAGGCTGGAGTGCAGTGGCACGATCTCGGCTCACTGCAAGCCCCACCTCCCAGGTTCACACCATTCTCCTGCCACAGCCTCCAGAGTAGCTGGGACTACAGGTGCCCACCACCACGCCCGGCTGATTATTTTTTGTATTTTTAGTAAAGACGGGGTTTCATCGTGTTAGCCAGGATGGTCTTGATCTCCTGACCTCATCATCCGCACATCTCGGCCTCCCAAAGTGCTGGGATTACAGGCATGAGCCACCACGCCCTGCTCCAGGCTGGTCTTGAACTCCTGACCTTGTGATCTGCCCGCCTTGGCCCTCCAAAGTGCTGGCATTACAGACGTGAGCCACCGCACCTGGCCTCATTTATTATTTTGTAATCACATTATAAATTGTCATTTATTATTTCATAATTACATTATAAATGATCATTTCAGAATTACATTATATATTTTCATTTATTTCATAATTACACTATAGATTATCATTTATTATTCCACAATTACATTATAAATTATGATTATATTATACAATAGCATTTGCTTCATAATTACATTAGATTATCATTTATTTTTAAATTACATTATATTTATTTCATAATTACATTATAAATTATCTTATAATTAGAAATGATCATTTATTTCATAATTGCAATATAAATTATTATTAATTTCATAATACCATGGTAAGTTATCATTTATTATTTCATAATTACATTATGTAATGGTACGCTTTAATAATTATTAATATACAATTAATAATTATTAACCATTCAATTAATAGTTAATTAACTAGCAATGTATATGTAATTCTATAATTACATCATAGAATATGATATCTAATTTATACATAAATTATATTATTCAAGTATATTACCCATAATTTGCAAGTATAGTATAGAATCCCGTTATAGGATCCTATTACGTTTTAGAATTTTGTTATATATATTTGACTCTACAATTGGAATTTAGACCCCAGACCGGCCCCCCTCCTGTTTGGCTTAAGGGCGATGACCACAGACCCTGGCCCAACTACCTCCCCTGGTTACCCGCAGGCAGGTGGCACCATGGGGGGGGGGGGGGGGGGGGGGCGGGGCGGACTCGCGCACGCGCAGTGCAAAAGGCCGGGCTCCCGGAAGTCCCTCCTCCCAGGGGCGGAGCCAGGGCAAGAAGGAGAAACCGGGTGCTGCCGCGCGGCCTCTTCCGCGAGCCCGCGCGCCGGAAGTGGAAATGCGTCATAGAGGGCGGGCGGCGACGGCGGTGGCGGCGTCGGAGGCGCCTCCAGGGGACGGTGGCGGCGCCCGGCGGTGAGGCCGCGCCTGTCCGGGGATCGTCGGGGGACGGCGGGAGCTTGGGCCAGCGGCGGCGGCGGCCTGGGACGCAGGCGGAGCCCCGCGCAGGTGAGTGCCGCCCCCGTGACTCCCGGGCCTGGCTGCAGCCGGCGAACGCTTCGCTCCTAGGGCCGGGCCCGGGGGGCCGGGGCTTGGGAGGCGGCGCCTAGGGGTCTCGGAGGTGACGGGGCTGGGGTTGGGGTGCGTGGGGTTGGGGGGCGTGGGGTGCCACCGGGGGGCTGGGAGCGCCTGGGGCCGTACGGGGGAATCGGCGGCTGGGGAGGTCTGCGGTCGGGGTCCCGGGGTCCCTGGAAGTAGGGGTAGGGGCTGGAGCGGTTCCTGGGACTGCACCGAAGGAGCTGAGGCCTGCAGCGGTGTCGGAGGGCTGGGAGCTCGGGGGATCGGATGGGCGGGAGACTAGGAGGCCTGGGACTAGGGGACGTGGCGCTGCGGTCGCTCCTAGGTCTACAGTGGGAAGCAAGGGGCTGTCCGGGGTTTTCGGAGGCTGGGGCGGTGCTGTGTAGGTTGGGGTATTGGGGCTCATCCAGGAGGGTGGTGGGGAGCGGGGAACTGAGGAGCTGAGGGTACCGAGTGGCCAAGGGCCTGAGAATGTGTGGGGCCCTGCCAGGGGTGCCAGCGGCAGCCTGAGGCTATGCTGGGGGGCTGCGGTAGGTGGGAATACCAGGGGCAATGCCGCCTACTGGGGATTGGGCAGCCAGGTGTACCGGGGTGGTCGGAGGGCGCTGGAGGCCAGAGTGGGGAGGGTTCCTGGGCGGTGAAGTTGCTGGGGCCGCTTGGGTTCTGGGGGAGGGTTCACTGGTCTGTGTCCAGACTGGAGCCCCTCCCTGGTGCCCCACTGACCTTTTCTGGTAGCTTCTCCACCCTCCCTCCCTTCTTTCGCACCTCCCACCTCGGGCTTGGGCGAGGAGGCCGTCTCCTGGGCCTGGCAGGAAGCCTCCAGGTTGATGGGGTGGGCGGCCGGGCCGGAGGCGGTCACCTGAGATGTTTGGGTTTGTGTGTGTGAAGCTTCCTCTACTTGGACTTGGCCGTCAGGAAGTGGCTGCCCGTCAGCTCAGCAGGGAAGAGGTGGGTTAAAGAAGGTGGGCGGAGAAAGAAGGCGCAGATGGGGGACTTCGGCCCCTATAACTTGTGGAAAGTTCCTTGTACTTTTTGGCTTTGAGTGGGTTAAAGCTGGGATATGTCTGGCCTTCGTGGAGATTACTAGGGTTCATGGTTCTGGATTGTTTTTGTAGCCCGAGACTTCCTGTTTTATCAGGGCAAGTACAGGGCCGCCGCCCCCTCCACAAAACCTTTCCAGATGCCTGCAGCTGTGCTCTCCCTGGCCCCTTCCCTTCCCCAGTGTCTTTCTGCCCCTTCCCGTGGAGGTAGGCGTTTGTAGCGTCCCCGTTCCTACTTGACCTGTGTGAGGGGCCTGGTCGTGCTCAGCTTCCTATTCCGCAGGCCTTGGGAGCTGCTAGCTGCTGGCTGCTGGATGTAAGGTGTCGGGCAGTGCTGACCGAGGCTTTGACACTAACCTGTTCTTTATCAGCTCGGCTCTTTCCCCTTTGGTGTACTCTTAATGATTTCAAAAAGTAAAAAACTCCGTTGAGATGGCTGTTAACAAAGTGGAAACCAGTCTCTGACACGGCAGAGAGACACTGCTGTTTCTCTTCTCCGGGTCCAGAAAGTGCCTGCTGGCTTGGCCCCTCCTCAGTGGCGGGGGAGGTGGGGGGTGCCGGTGCTGACTGACTGCCTCTTATGTTTCAGGCCCAAGGTCCCGGAGGCTATGGCAGCGGCTACCATCGTGCACGACACGTCTGAGGCCGTGGAGCTCTGCCCTGCTTACGGCTTGTACCTGAAGCCCATCACCAAGATGACCATCAGCGTGGCGCTCCCACAGCTGAAGCAGCCGGGGAAGTCCATCTCCAACTGGGAGGTGATGGAGAGGCTGAAGGGCATGGTGCACAACCACCAGTTCTCCACGCTGCGTATTTCCAAGAGCACCATGGACTTCATCCGCTTCGAGGGGGAGGTGGAGAACAAGAGCCTGGTCAAGTCTTTTCTGGCCTGCCTGGACGGCAAGACCATCAAGCTCAGCGGCTTCTCCGACATCCTGAAGGTGCGCGCGGCCGAGTTCAAGATCGACTTCCCCACCCGCCACGACTGGGACTCCTTCTTCCGCGACGCCAAGGACATGAACGAGACCCTGCCGGGGGAGCGGCCGGACACCATCCACTTGGAGGGGCTGCCCTGCAAGTGGTTCGCCCTGAAGGAGTCGGGCTCCGAGAAGCCCAGCGAGGACGTCCTGGTCAAGGTGTTTGAGAAGTTCGGGGAGATCCGGAATGTGGACATCCCCATGCTGGACCCCTACCGGGAGGAGATGACGGGCCGCAACTTCCACACCTTCAGTTTCGGGGGGCACTTGAACTTCGAGGCCTATGTGCAGTACCGCGAGTACGTGGGCTTCATCCAGGCCATGAGCGCCCTGCGCGGGATGAAACTCATGTACAAGGGCGAGGACGGCAAGGCCGTGGCCTGCAACATCAAGGTGAGTCCTGGGCACCGAGAGCCACGCGCTTCCTCCCTCCGGCGACTTCCTTCCAGCAGGGTCAGCAGAACGCTCCCAGCCACACCCCTGAGGCTGTGGGGACCTCCCCTAAGTAAAATGGCAGCAACAGTCCTGTGCCTGTCCAATTTCAGAGGCACAGGCGTGAGGTGGAGTAGGGGTCCCGTGCTGTGGTTTTGGAAATTCGGTATCTTAAGGAAGATGTGGGGGAGACACAGGTCATATAGTAGGTGAGGGGTGGAGCCTCAGGAACTCTGACAGGGATTTGAACCGTGTCAGAACCAAGAGAACCTGGCCTTCCCAGAATGCGCCTTGAAACCAGGGCTGAACGTTCCCTTTAGCCTCATGTGCTTTTTTATTTTTTTTATTTTTATTTTTATTTCGAGACAGAGTCTCGATCTGTTTCCTGGGCTGGAGTGCAGTGGCACAATCTTTGCTCAGTGCATCCTCCGCCTCCTGGGTTCGAGCGATTCTTCTGCCTCAGCCTCCCGAGTAGCTGGGACTACAGGCGCGTGCCATCACACCTGGCTAATTTTTGTATTTTTAGTAGAAACAGGGTTTCGCCGTGTTGGCCAGGCTGGTCTCGAACTCCTGACCTCATGAACTGCCTGCCTCGCCCTCCCAAAGTGCTGGGATTACAGGCGTGAGCCACTGCGCTCAGCCTAGCCTCGTGTTTTGACCGTGTTGGCTTCACAGTGACCAATGAGCCAGCCTCCTGGAGGGGGTTTTGTGGCCTTAAGATGTGCCCTGTGGGTGTGGGCAGGCAGCCTGCTCAGTGACTGTGGCCACAGGGAATGGTGGAGCCGGGTAGCGGAAGGGGAGCTGTGTCTCACAGCGGTGGCGTGTCACTTGTTTTCAGTAAGTGGCGAGGGCTAGTTGGTGTTCCTCGTTGAGTCGTAACTCCGTGGGATGAGCTAAGTCTTGAGCCACTGATGGTGACTTGAAGGGATTGGTTTGGCTTCTGGGCTCCACTGTCTGGGTCTGCACCGGACGGGAGCGGTGAGCGGGCGCTCAGGCTCTGAGGCCACTCGGCCCTACGGCCCAGGAGAGGGCGCCTGGCCGTGTGTCTGGGGGGTTTTGGGGGAAGGCCATCTGACACTGTTTTTGCTTTTAAAGGTTTCTTTTGATTCGACCAAACACCTGAGTGATGCCTCAATTAAGAAGCGGCAGCTGGAGAGGCAGAAGCTTCAGGAACTGGAGCAGCAAAGAGAAGAACAAAAGCGCAGAGAGAAGGAAGCGGAGGAGAGGCAGCGAGCGGAGGAAAGGTACCTTCTGCGGGAGCGGGCCCTCGGCGCTGGTGTCCGGCACCTGGGAGTGTGCGCAGACCCGTGTGCGTGTGTCTGCATGTATTCCTGTGCGTGTGTGTGTGCATGCATGCTTGTGAGCTTGTGTGTGTACCTGTGTGCATGGACGCATGTATGCCTGTGAACCGGTGTGTGTACTTTGTATGTACGTATGTGCGCCCGAGAGTGTGTGCCGGAGCATCTGTGTGCACATGTGCCTGTGTGTGCGTGCATGTGTGTGAGCTCGTGTGTGTACCTGTGTGCGTATGTACGTATGTGTGCCCACGTGTCTGTGCCTCTGCGTCTGTGCACACATGCCTCTGTGCATTCTTGCGTGCCTGTGAGCTCCTGTACCTGTGTGCGTATGTACGCATGTGTGCCTACGTGTGTGTGCCTCTGCGTCTGTGCACACATGCCTCTGTGCATGCATGCGTGCCTGTGAGCTCATGTACCTGTGTGCATATGTACGCATGTGTGCCCACGTGTCTGTGCCTCTGCGTCTGTGCACACATGCCTCTGTGCATGCATGCGTGCCTGTGAGCTCCTGTACCTGTGTGCGTATGTACGCATGTGTGCCCACGTGTGTGTGCCTCTGCGTCTGTGCACACGTGCCTGTGTGTGTGCATGCGTGTCTGAGCTTATGTGTGTACCTGTGTGTATGTACGCATGTGTGCCTACGTGTGTGTGCCTCTGCGTCTGTGCACACATGTGCCTCTGTGTGTACATGCGTGCCTGTGAGCTCGTGTACCTGTGCGTGTGTACGCATGTGTGCCCATGTGTGCCTCTGCATCTGTGCGCACGTGCCTGTGTGTGTGTGCATGCGTGCCTGTGAGCTCGTGTACCTGTGTGCATGTGTGTACCTGTGTGTGTATGTGCCCGTGTGCCCACGTGTGTGCCTCTGTATCTGTGCACATAGCACACATGTGCCTGTGTGCATGCGTGTGTGCCTGTGAACCCGTGTGTGTACTTGTGTGCGCACATATGGGTGTGTGTGCGTGCCTGTGGGTGCTCAGCTGTGCACGTGAGGACCTGCGTGAGTGGCTGCTTGAGACGCAGCAGAATATGCATGTTTCTCTTTTTCTTGTCACACGTCGTGGTCTGACACGATCTCTGCCGGCTCCCGGCACCGCGCCTTGCCCGAAGAGCCACCTCTTCTCCCTCCACATGCTGTTCACACCTCCCGCTGAAACAAGCAGAATGCCTTGGCTGTTTGCAAGTTTGCATTTAGGTTGAGGCTACATTTACAAAATGAAGTAGAGGGTTGATGGTGATGGCCAGATTTAAAAAAAAACAAAACAAAAAAGCAATGATAGGACAAAAACCCGGTTTCACATAAGAGGCCTTTAAAGCAATTGCCTGGGTCGTTCACTGTGGTTGCGGTACCAGAGACAACCTCAGGTCACTCTTTGTAGCCCCTTTTATCTTCTTAGTATTGCAGGAGGGAACCAACAACTTCCTGTGAATCCCGTGAGGCGGAATCCTCCTCCTCCTCCTACTCCATCCCTCCCACCCTCCTAGTGAGGTGGAATCCTCCTCCTCTTCCTCCTCCGTCTCTCCTGCCGTGTCCTCTGACGACTTTGGTGCGTCCTGCACGTCTGTTGCGCTTCATGTCGCCGATATCAAGTCTGGGACGTGTTGGACTTGGCTGGGGGGCTCCTGGACAGCCTCTGGTGGGACCGAGTTGGTCCGTTTTGTTTCCATTTCTCACTGCTTTATGTGACGCTGGTGCCAGCGTGTTGATGTGTGTGGCCGGTGATGTTTGCACAAGAGTCCCGGCACTGAACTCCTGGGAGCAGGTCCATCCTGCCCGTGGTGTTCTTTACGTAGCCCCCGTTGCCTCCCCAGGGGAGAGTCGGGTTGTCAGCCTCTGAATCTGAACCCCGAGGGCTCCTTAGGTGACGCAGGTGCAGTGTGTAAGCGAGTGGCTGTGAATGTGCTGGCGGGGGGCCCATGTCAGCCGTCAGGATTCCCAGGACCTAAGGCAGGCAGCACAGAGAGGCAGACGCCCCGGGAGGGAGGGACATGCTGCTGCGTCGCCATCCTGGGAGGCGGCCCCTGGGAGGGGCGGTTCGGATGTGGGGTTGAGTCCAGGTCCCCTGTGTCAGCCGCTGTCAGGCCGACCAGGACAGCTGGGGTGGGAGACAGTCCTGGGACGTTACAGGGACTCTTCCGGGCTGCAGACACAGCCCAGGCCTGGCTGAATGTGCCTGTCCACATTCTGGAAGTGTGGAGTGGGACTCAGAGCCTCGGACATCTCAGTGTTGCAGGAGTGTCCCCGCAACATTTCAGAAAGCAGCTTGCGGGTGCGGAGAAGAAGCTGCATCCTTGATCTTTCCCTGAGGAGAGATGGACGTTGGAGTAGTGGAGTGTGTCTCTGCAGGGAAGGGACCCCGTCTGCGTGGCCAGACCACAGAGGGATTGGGGGAAGCGGGGCCGGGCCATGAGGTTCTCGAGAGCAGGATGGGGTGTCCAGAGCCCCAGGGAGGGGCAGGCCTGTTGTCTGGGGGAGCTGGCCAGGAGGGCTCCACACGCACGGCCGTACTTGCCCCCGCTGTCCCCCAGTGTCCTTCCTCAGAGGCTGAGCATGAGGGGAGGCCCAGGGCAGCCTCCTGCATTTCTTTCTGGTGGGTGGAGATGAGGCGTGTTTGCTTGTTCAGCCCTCACGGGTAACTTTGAGCTTGATGAGAGCTGTCCTCTGAAAGCTGCCCAGCCTCGAGGCGGGCGTCGGTGAGTCCCGCCTAAGGGCGTGCTGTGTGCTGGGCTGCCCTGAGCCACCCTCCAAGCTCGTGGGGCGGTGACAGCTCACAGGGCGGTTAAACCTTCAGCACATGAAACTGCCTGAGGACCTGCTGGGGATCACTGCCTGGGCGTCGGCACCTGGCCCGGCCCCCTTCTTGGGGTGGCAGAGCGTGGGATGCCTTTTCTCCCGGCCTGCTCCTCCTTGTCCCCGTGTCTCCTCTCGCCTTGGTGTCTGCGTGGGTCTGTGTCACCCCGGCAGGCTTTGTGGCCTCACTAGGCAGTTGGCACCCACCCAGGCTTCAGAAGTCTCCGCCTCCATGTCGTGTTCCATAGGAACAGCTGCGACTTGTTCCTATGTCCAGTGTTGGTTGAAATGCATTTGAGAGTGGCAGGGCGGGGGAGGGTGAGCTGGGGAACTCCCTACTGTGTCTTGTGGTCTCTCTCTGGGGACCGTGCCCCTCCCCGGCCGCATTCATCCTCACTTCCTGGACACCCCTCTCCACAGGAAAAGTGCAAGGAGCTGAGTGGCGTGGCTGTGGTTGGATTTGTTTAGAGAGAGGTCCCCCCGTGCCAGTGCTGTGTGGTGCTCTCACAGGAGTCCTGCACAACAAGGAGTCACCCAGCGCGGTTCCTGGTGGGCAGAAGCGGCCTCCCCCGCGCCGCCGTGCATCCCGGGGCCTTGTTGGGCCTGCTGGGGTTCCTCTTTCACCCGTCCGTCCGTCCGTCCGTCTTTCCCCTGACCGGGGGCGTGGCTTTTGATGTGGTCGGTCCAGTGGTCGTTTTCTTCGTGGTTTCGGGGTTGGGTCGCACTTAGCAGGACGGTGTGTTGGAAGGTCACGGAGCTCTTCGCCCGGCTCACTCCTTCCACCTCTCGGGCTGCTTTGAGTCAACTGAGGTCCACTTTGGGATAAAGAGTTAAATGCTTAATCGTTGCACTGTGGCCTGTTCCGCCGTGTGTGAAAAGCCGCTTGTATGGTGTGTGGTGTGTTGGCTGCAGCGCGCTCTGTGACGAGCCCCCGGTGTGTTCCACACAGGAAACAGAAGGAGCTGGAAGAGCTGGAGCGAGAGAGGAAAAGAGAAGAGAAGCTTCGCAAGAGGGAGCAGAAGCAGAGGGACCGTGAGCTGCGCCGGAATCAGAAGAAGCTGGAGAAGCTGCAGGCAGAGGAGCAGAAGCAGCTGCAGGAGAAGATCAAGCTGGAGGAGCGCAAGCTGCTGCTGGCCCAGAGGAACCTGCAGTCCATCCGGCTCATCGCCGAGCTGCTCAGCAGAGCCAAGGTACCCGGGGGCTCCCTCTGCAGCCGCCAGCCGCGCCCGGGCTGCCCTCGGTGCCCTCCCCTGAAATGCGGGCGGCGTCACGGCGCCATTTCCCCGCCGGCTGCAGCTGTAGCCACGAAACCAGCTTTAATGCCGAGGATGACGGCTCCTGCCCGGGAGGGTGTAGCGCTCGTCTGTCGTGATTTCAGAGCTGTGACAGTTTCCTTTTGCAAAGCTGGTGCATTCAGGTTCCCCGAGCAGGCTGGCAGCCTCCCGGGGGCCGCGGCAGAGGCTCTCTGTTTCCTTTGGGTCGGGGCAGTGGCAGAGAGTGCAGGGGGCCGCTCTCTCTGGCCCATGCCTCTGTGTGTGGTCAGCTGGCCTGGCTGTGACCTCACCAGTGGCCCAGAGCAGAGGGGCAAGGTGGGCTGGGGGGAGGGCTGAGCACACAGAGGGGGCCTGCCGTGGGCCCCGGGTCCCTCCTCCGCAGAGTGAACCTGACAGGTCTCACCAGCGCCGGTACTGACGACCCCCTCAGCACCAAGAGCCTCCCTGCTCCTCCTGCAGGCGCGACTGGTAACTCCCATGAGCCCGGGGCCAGGGCCCACAGACAGACAGACCTCCCCAGGACAGACGTCCCCGGCACGCTCCTTGTCCTCAGGAGGGCCGCGTCCCCCTGGAGTCCAACGCGGGGCGACCCCATAACCTGTTGTCTGATTACAGTTGTGATAAGTCCCCGGGAAGGAGCATGACAAGAGGCTGAGACATGTGGCAGCCCAGTCCTTACCTCATGGTGAATATTGAAGACACTAACCCAGGCTAGGCCAGGCTCGCCCCGCAGCTACGGCGGCGGCATGTGTCTGCGGCGTCATCTCAGCTCCCTGTTGCTGGCGGCCGCTTGTGACCTAACCGCAGGCGCCTGTGTGCAACGTGGTGGGGCTCCCGGCAGGGCCCGGCTCTGCCCAAGAGGCCCGCCCTGGGGCTGCGCCGAGTCGCTTTGCCAAGGGGTTTCCTTCTCACTCAGACGCATGATGGCCCCAGGTGTGGCCGCGGGAGCCGAGGGATGGACGGGCTGGACCTGGCTCGCCGTAGGAGACGCCCCCCACCCCAGGGCTGGAGTCCAGCCAGGCCGCTGATCCTGCATCCCCAGACCATGGGGCCTCCAAACACCTTCCCAGCTCCTGTCCCACGTGTCCGGCCAGGCTCGGGAACCGGGCTCAGCTGCACTTTCCTCTTCCCCGCAGGCTGTGAAGCTACGGGAACAGGAGCAGAAGGAGGAGAAGCTGAGGCTCCAGCAGCAGGAGGAGCGGCGGCGGCTGCAGGAGGCCGAGCTGCGGCGCGTGGAGGAGGAGAAGGAGCGCGCGCTGGGCCTGCAGCGGAAAGAGCGGGAGCTGCGCGAGCGGCTGCTGAGCATCCTGCTGAGCAAGAAGCCGGACGACGGCCACGCGCACGACGAGCTGGGCGTGGCACACGCCGACCTGCTGCAGCCCGTCCTGGACATCCTGCAGACCGTGTCGTCCGGCTGTGTGAGCGCCACCACGCTGCACCCCCTCGGGGGCCAGCCCCCGGCCGGTGCCCCCAAGGAGAGCGCGGCCCACCCAGAGGCCGACGGCGCTCCCAAAAGCGTGAACGGGAGCGTGGCCGAGGAGGCCCCGTGCAAGGAGGGTCAGAGCTCCTGTCGTGTGGCCCCCGAGGATGGCTCTCCAGAGAAGAGGTGCCCGGGCGGCGTCCTCTCCTGCATTCCTGACAACAACCAACAGCCCAAGGGCATCCCTGCCTGCGAGCAGAATGTCTCCAAAAAGGACACCCGGTCGGAACAGGACAAGTGCAACCGGGAGCCCAGCAAGGGCCGGGGCCGGGCCACCGGAGACGGGCTTGATGACCGGCACAAGCGGGAGAGGAGCCGGGCCAGGCGGGCCGGCAGCAGGGAGGACGGGAGGCCGCGCAAGGAGCGGCGGCCCCACAAGAAGCACGTCTACAAGGATGACAGCCCCCGCCGGCGCAGCACGAGCCCGGACCACACCCGGTCCCGGAGGTCCTACAGCAAAGACAGGCACCGGAGGGAGCGGAGCCGGGAGCGGAGGGGCAGCGCCAGCAGGAAGCACAGCCGCCACCGCCGCCGAAGCGAGCGGTCGCGCTCCCGGTCCCCGAGCAGGCACCGCAGTACCTGGAACAGGTAATGACGGGCACGGCCTGTCCAGGAAAGACCAGGACCTGCTCGAGCCTCCTGGCCGCTCCTTGGCCGCTCTCCATCCACCCCTGCAAAGCCAAGACCCTTCTGCAGCCACGAATGTCCAAGGAGCCCGCTGGCAGGAAGGAAGACACCATGCGTTAGAGATCCATCTTTCTCCACTCACCACAGCGTACTTGGCACTTCAGTTTCAAACACGTAGTCCTTTAAAACTTGATCCGATAGCTTTAACGCGGCCGCTCCTCTCTCAGTCAGGAAAATTGCACAGACCGACAGTCGTGAGGATGGCAGAGCTGCTGCATTCCCCCACACGGGGATTTCTGTGTCTGCTTGGCGACCTCCGTGCGTGCACGGCCTAGGAGGTGCACGGGCCACCAGAGTCACACTGGCACTGAAAAGAAAGCGTTGCCCTGGTGATTTTTTCCCCCCGTTTGTAATTTTAACTGATCAGGAAATGCAGTTTGGGTGGGATGCCGAATCGTCGTGCTGACATTGAGTCACGGATGAGGAAGGTACAAGTCCTTTAAGATCAAAACTCGAACGGGCCGTTCTTTCTAAGGTGTCGGTATGTGGGGAGTGGTACAAAATGGTCTGATGCTCCTTCAAAAACATTCACTTTTTACAACTTCAAGGAATTAAGCATAAAAAAGATTGGTTAAAAGCTTTGGTTTCTAGTAAAGGTTAGTGTGTGTGGTTTTTTTAAGAAGCTGTTTTGCTAAATTATTTTTACTTGGAATGTTTCAAACAGATTTCAGGCTGCAAACTTGTTTTATAATCGTTTGCTTCTCCAAGTGAAGCTCAGAAATACCTAAAAATAGCTGTAACGTTCGCGTTAGGAAAGATGGTGTTTATTCCAGTTTGCATTTTTATGGTGAAATAAAATCCTTTTCCAATGAACTAAAATTTTTCACGCTTACGATTTTTGTGTTTTTATGTTCCTTAGACTGCATTATTCAGCTGAGGCTAGCCAAGTGTGCGTGAAACCAGTAGAGATCGTTCGCTTTTCCTAGAACTGCTGATTCAATGATGACATATCCCACAGCTCTCCCGCAGCTGTACGGTGGTAGTAACCTTCTGAGAGGAGAATCCTGGCTCTTAAGAGGCATCTGATTTGTTTGCTGAGAACATAAACTTAGCCAAATTCCCAAAACCAATCTTTTTTAAAGCCAAGGAGCTGTTTTTAAAGCAAATTTAAAAGACGGTCGTTCTTTTTTTTTTTTGAGCCGGAGTCTCGCTCTGTCACCCAGGCTGCAGTGCAGTGGCATGATCTCGGCTTACTGCAAGCTCCACCTCCCGGGTTCACACCATTCTCCTGCCTCGGCTTCCCGAGTAGCTGGGACGATAGGCACCCACCACCGTGCCCAGCCAATTTTTTTGTATTTTTTAGTAGAGACAGGGTTTCACGGTGTTAGCCAGGATGGTCTCGATCTCCTGACCTCATGATCTGCCCGCCTTGGCCTCCCAAAGTGTTGGGATTACAGGCGTGAGCCACCGCGCCCGGCCAAAGACGGTTCTTTTCCCCGCCTAAAGTAGTGGTCACAGGTAGCATAGGCACTGCCTGCTTGACCCACAGTGGAATAGTCTGTTCCTCTGTTTAATTAAAACACAAACGTTCTTGGGGACTGGAGGGCTGGACACGTGCCTGTTGCACCCCCAAGCTCATATCACTAGCAGACAGATGAGCGCTACACACACACCTTTCTCTCAAATGGCTCTGTCTGGCCTGAGACCAACTGACAAGATGCGTCCAGACACAGAGCGTTTGCAAACACGGGCCTCTCAGAAGTCTGCATCTGGCCGGGCGCGGCAATTCAAGCCTGTCATCCCAGCACTTTGGGAGGCTGAGGCGGGCAGATCACGAGATCAGGAGATCGAGACCATCCTGGCTAACACGGTAAAACCCCTTCTCTACTAAAAATACAAATTAGCCAGGCATGGTGGCGGGCGCCTGTAGTCCCAGCTACTCGGGAGGCTGAGGCAGGAGAATGGCGTGAACCGGGGAGGTGGAGCTTACAGTGAGCCGAGATCACGCCACTGCACTCCAGCCTGGGGGACAGAGCGAGACTCCTCAAAAAAAAAAAAGCTGTGTATCTGTGTCAGTCTGTCCAGCCCAGCACTGAGCTTTTTGCCTGTTCAGTAGTTATAAGAACGTTGCCAGGGCCAGGCGTGGTGGCTCACATCTGTTATCCCAGCACTTTGGGAGGCCGAGGCAGGTGTATCACCTGAGGTCAGGAGTTCAAGACCAGCCTGGCCAACATGGTGAAACCCCGTCTCTACTAAAAACACAAAAAATTAGCCGGGCGTGGGGATGGTCACCTGTAATCCCAGCTACTCGGGAGGCTGAGGCAGGAGAATCGCTTGAATCTGGGGGGCAGAGGTTGCAGTGAGCCGAGATCGCGCCACTGCACTCCAGCCTGGGCGACAGAGCGAGACTCCATCTCAAAAAAAAACAAACAAACAACGTTGCTAGGAGCAGGTGTTGCTCTGGGCACCTGGGATATGGTGCTGGAAAAGACAGCACTCCCTGCAACGCTGAGGAATGTGTAGACACAGGGATGAGAAGTCCCAGTGATAGCTTCTCGAGCGAGCTGTGTGCGCAAGACAGAAGGGTGGACGTGGTGTGTCTGAGGTCAAGAAGTGCATGTGGCCGGGGGAAGGAGTAGGCAGAAGAGAAGCAGGAAAGGTGGACATGGAGCTGATCACACTCATGAGGCTGACCCACCCCAGACTTTTGGGACGAGAAGCAAGAGGGCTGTAAGCTGGGAGTGTGATGAGTGTGGCGGCTTGAAGTGCTGGTGGACTGGGCTAGGGGTTGATGGGAGAGAAGGTGGCAGAAATTGAATGCGTGTTGCCTTGTGATATGTTAGATGTGGGCAGTCTAGGAAAGCTGGAGAGCACCACCCCCAGGCCTATAGAACTGGGTATCTATGGAAGAGATTTAGGAATCTGAACTCCTTTTCTCTGTTTTCTCTTTTCTCTATCGCTCGTGCTCTCTCTCTCCCTCGTGCTATCTCTCTCCTTCCTTCCTTCCCTCCCTTCCTTCCTTCTCTCCCTCCCTCCGCCCTTCCTTCCTCCCTCCTTCCCTTCCTCCCTTCCTTCCTTCCGTCCTCTCCTTTCCTCCCTTTCCTCTCCTTCCTGCCTGCTTTCCTTCCTTCCATCCTTTCTTTCTTTCTCTTTCCTCCCTTTCCTTCCTCTCCTTCCCTCCCTCCCTCCCTCCCTTTCTTTTCTTTTCCTTTTCTTTCCTTTTCTCTTTTTTCCTTTCCTTCCTTCCCTCTTTCCTATTTCTTTCTCTTTTATTTTTTGAGACGAATTCAAAAATTCTAAAATTTTTGAATTTTTAAGTAGAGGCAGGGTTTCTTCATGTTGGCCAGGCTGGTCTTGAACTCCTGACCCCAGGAGATCCACCAGCCTCGGCCTCTCAAAGTGCTGGGATTACAGACGTGAGCCACCGCGCCCGGCTGAAATTTCTCTTCTTTGCTGTAGGGGTCAGTAGCAGTAAGTAGCGGCTGATAGGTGAGAATGGAGATTAATTGAAGCAACGCTGTTACTGATTAGATTTTGTCTTTACACTTGAGCCTGGAAGGAAGAAATGGAAGCATTCAACCCGAGGAATGTTGCCCCACAGATTTCTGGGGGGAGCATAGGAGATTGGTGTGTGCGTGCCCTGCCCTCCTCCCTCTCTCAACCCCTCTCAGTCTCTCCCCTGTTTCTCCCTGCTGTCTCTTCTCCCGCCCAGCTTCCCCTCTGCTTGTCCTCTCTCCCAATCTATGTTTTTGTCTCGTCTCTCCTCCTTTCTTTTTTTTTTTCTTTTTTTTTTTGAGATGGAATCTCACCGTTGCCCAGGCTGGAGTGTAGTGGCGCGATCTCGGCCCAGTGCAACCTCCGCCTCCTGGGTTCAAGCAATTCTCTGCCTCAGCCTCCCAAGTAGCTGGGATTACAGGCACCTGCTGCCATGCCTGGCTAATTTTTTCTATTTTTGGTAGAGACGAGGTTTCACCATCTTGGCCAGGCTGGTCTTGAACTCCTGACCTCGTGATCCACCTGTCTTGGCCTCCCAAAATGCTGGGATTATAGGCGTGAGCCACCGCGCCCGGCCTGTCTCTTCTCCTCTCTTAATCCTTCTTTCTGTCCTCTCGCCCAGCTTCCCCTCTGCTTGCCCTCTCTCCCTATCTCTATTTTAGTCTCTCTTTGTCTCTCTCGGTCTTGTGATTTAGGGCACTTTGTGTTCAGTCCCTTTCTAGTGATTGGGATTATTATCCACTTAAAATATCCACAATAGGCCGGGTGCAGTGGCTCACCCCTGTAATCCCAGCACGTCGGGAGGTCGAGGCTGGTGGATCTCCTGAGGTCAGGAGTTCAAGACCAGCCTGACCAACATGGAGAAACCCTGTCTCTACTAAAAATACAAAAATTAGCCAGGCGTGTTGTCACTCGCCTATAGTCGCAGCTACTCAGCAGGCTGAGGCAGGAGAATTACTTGAACCTGGGGGGCGGAGATTGCGGTGAGCTGAGATTGCACCATTGCACTCCAGCCTGGGCGACAAGAGTGAAATTCTGTCTCACAAAAAATAAAAAATAAAATCCACAAGGAATTTCAATTCCATGTGGCAGAACAGAAAAAGAATGGATATATTGCAAAATACGAGTGAGAAAGTGTGATTCTCTCGTTCATACCCTTTTATGACACTTAGTTCTGAACTGATTTGCCTCGTGTTCAGTTGGGATCTCAGGATCTCTTTTAGCCAAAAAAATCAAACTTCCCTGTTGAGTATGGCCTGTGTCACGGTGACCATCCTGGGCTCCTTCCGTTTTTTTGTTTTTTTTCAAGACAGTCTCGCTCCATCGCCCAGACTGGAGTGCAGTGGCACAATCTCGGCACAATCTTGGCTCTCCGCAACCTCCACCTCCCGGGTTCAAGTGATTCTCCTGCCTCAGCCTCCGAAGTAGCTGGGATTACAGGTGTCTGCCACCACACCTGGCTTTTTTTTTTTTTTTTAATTTTTAGTAGAGATGGGGTTTCACCAGGTTGACCAGGCTGGTCTCAAGCTCCTGACCTCAGGTGATCCACCTGCCTCCCAAAGTGCTGGGAATATAGGCATCAACCACCGCACCCAGCCTCACCAGGTAAACTTTCAAGTTCAAAAGTGCAGCTTGGAATTCCAGCGGGAAGGAGGATGGGGATACGGGTACGTGTGAAAAAAGCAGCACTGTGTCTACGATTCCACTCTCTGTGCTCACGTGAACACATTATTTAGCTCCCACTCAGAAGTGAGAACACGCTGCGTTTGACTTTCTGTGTCTCTGTGATTTCAATTAAAGTAACGGCCTCCAGGGTAACAAAACCGCACTTCTATGCCCTAAATCTATAATAATATATCAAGGTAAAAAAAAAAAAAATGGGCCAGGTGCGGTGGCTCTCGCCTGTAATCCCAGCACTTTGGGAGGCTGAGACGGGTGGATCACCCGAGGTCAGGAGTTCCAGACCAGCCCAGCCAACACGGTGAAACCCCGTCTCTACTAAAAATACAAAAATTACCTGGACATGGAGGTGCGTGCCTGTAGTCCCAGCTACTCGGGAGGCTGAGGCAGGAGAATCGCTTGAACCCGGGAGGCGGAGGTTGCAGTGAGCCGAGATCACCCCACTGCACTCCAGCCTGGATGACAGAGTGAGATTCCATCTCAAATAAATAAATAAATAAATAAATAAAATGTATTTCAAAAGTGCCAATATGACATGAACTGCTGTTAATTTGTTCACCTGTATTGTTAAAATGGGTGAATATGGTTACCAGATTGTGATCATGTTCAAATTCCATAGGCCGCAGCCTTCGGGATGAAGCAAAGAGTTTTTGAAAAATTATATATTCTATGTCTAAAATGGCACCATCTGCATTTTTGAAAAATTTTAGATAATATTACAAATGCGTAGGTTGGCTCATGCCTGTAATTCCCAGCACTCTGGGAGGCCAAGGCAGGAGGATAGCTTGAGCCCAGGAGTTTGAGAACAGCCTGGGCAACATAGCAAGACCCCATCTCTACAAAGATAATTAATCAGGCTTGGTGGCAGGCACCTGTAGTCCCAGCTACTCAGGAGGCTGAGGCAGGAGGATTGACTGAGCCCAGGCATTCGAGACCAGCCTGGGCAACATGGTGAGAGCTTGTCTCTAGCAAACATACAGAAACTTTAAAGTTTTTAAACTAGCTGGGCGTGGTGGTGGGTGCCTGTGGCCCCAGCTATTCGGGAGGCTGAGGCAGGAGGATCGCTTGACCCCAGGAGTTCAAGGCTGCAGGGAGAAATGATGGTGCCCCTACACTCCAGCCTGAGTGACAGAGTGAGACCCTATCTCTAAAAGAGAGACCCTCTGTCTCTAAAAAGAAAAATAGACCGGGCGCGGTGGCTCACGCCTGTAATCCCAGCACTTCGGGAGGCCCAGGCGGGCAGATCACGAGATCAGGAGATCGAGACCATCCTTGCTAACACGGTGAAACCCCGTCTCTACTAAAAATACAAAAAAAACTAGCCGGGCGTGGTGGCGGGCACCTGTGGTCCCAGCTACTCGGGAGGCTGAGGCAGGAGAATGGCGTGAACCCAGGAGGCGGAGCTTGCAGTGAGCCGAGATCGCACCACTGCACTCCAGCCTGGGCGACAGAGCGAGACTCCATCTCAAAAAAAAGTAAAAAAAAAAAAAGTATAGAAAAATATGCATGCATGGGGTGTATAGGAGAGGTCCCAGCCCTCAGCCGTAGCCATGGATGTCCAGGTGGTGATGTGTTGCCCTGGCCCGCCCCGCAGGCCTCCAGCATCTCCAACAGCGGCTTCCCAGGGGATGCTGAAGCTGCGGCCAGACCCCTACCCTCCCCGCTGTACGCTGCCCCAGCAAACCTCCCGAGTTTGCACCCGGCCGCTGGATCGGCCTGCACAGGGGCTGCCGCCTCCGTCCCAGATGGCAGGGGCTTTTCCGTGCACCCCATCTCACTCAGCTCATGCCTCTGCTCCTGGTGAAAAACTTTTCCCATCACTCCGTCCCGTCCCCTCTCTGCAGCAAATGACTCTTGTCCAGGCTGCCAGAGACCACCGAGCCACTCAGTCCGGAAGCCCATCTGTGCCAGGGTCATTGGGAGGTAAAGGCAACAGCCTTTACCTCTCCAGGCCACCCCTGCGCCTACTCCAGCTAAGACTCCAGGTCACCCCTGCCCCTACTCCAGCCAAGCCTCCAGGTCACCCCTGCCCCTACTCCAGCCAAGCCTCCAGGTCACCCCTGTCCCTACTCCAGGGGCTGAGCGCGGTGCTTCACACCTGTAATCCCAGCACTTTGGGACTCCGAGTTGGGCGGATCACGAAGTCAGGAGATCGAGACCATCCTGGCTAACACAGTGAAATGCCGTCTCTACTAAAAATACAAAAACAAAATTAGCCGAGTGTGGTGGCAGGTGCCTGTAGTCCCAGCTACTGGGGAGGCTGAGGCAGGAGAATGGCGTGAACCCGGGAGGCGGAGCTTGCAGTGAGCCAAGATCACGCCACTGCACTCCAGCCTGGGTGACAGAGTGAGACTCAGTCTCAAAAAAAAAAAAAAAAAAGCAACAGTATGTTCCCCTGGGAGAACGGAGGGGGCGGCTGTTTACAGTTGCCCCAGGGCAGGACCTGCACACTGGACCATCCAGGGCCAGTCACCCCACAGGCATCTCAGACTCCACACATCCCCGCCAAACCCCAGCCCCGGGTCTTCTGCATTCTGGGGACATGGGGACACCACGCTGGCCGGGAGGGTCCCAGGCTCTTCTCAATCTCTCTCGGGCCCCTCCTCTCCTGCTGCCGCTGCCCCGGTGAGACTCCGAGGCCTGCAGGAAGCTTCAGGTGCCTGAGCCTCCAGTACAGCCCTTCCCCTACTCCAGCCAAGCCTCCAGGCCACCCCTGTCCCTACTGCAGCCAAACCTCCAGGCCGCCGCTGTCCCCTACTCAAACCAAGCCTCCAGGCCGCCCCTGCCCCTCCTCCAGCCAAGCCTCCAGGCCAGCCCTCCCCTTAATCCAGCCAAGCCTCCAGGCCACCCCTGTCCCCTGCTCCAGCCAACGCTCCAGGCTGCCCCTGTCCTCTACTCCAGCCAAGCCTCCAGGCCACCCCTGCCCCTGCTCCAGCCAAGCGTCCAGGTCGCCCCCGTTCCTACTCCAGCCAAACCTCCAGGCCACTCCTGCCCCTGTAGCAGGACTAGCCGCGGATAAAACCCCTCAGACACCAGGTTAAGGAAGGTTTTGGCTTTATTCGGCCGGAAGCGTTGGCGGACTCACGTCTCGAGAACCGTGCTCTCCAAAGACAGAGTTCCTGGCCCTTTGAAGGGCTTACAACTCTAAGGGGTTCCACGTGAAAGGGTTCTGATAGATTGAGAGCACGTGTGGTTAGAGTCGGGGGTTAATGTTTTAACCTCAGGCCTGGTCAGGGGTGCCGGCTGGTCTTGCCACTGACTTCATTCCTGTTGTTTTTCAACTTTTACTTCCTTCTCTTCAGAGACAGGAGACAGTAAAATAAATGGCCTCTCTCCCCACCCCGACTCCAGCCAAGCCTCCAGGCCACCCCTGCCCCTACTCCAGCCAGGCCTCCAGGCCGCCTCTGACCCTGCTCCAGCCAAACCTCCAGGCCTCCCCTGCCCCTACTCCAGCCAGGCCTCCAGGCCACTCCTGCCCCTACTCCAGCCAAGCCCCCAGGTCACTCCTACTCCAGCCAAACCTCCAGGCCTCCCCTGACCCTGCTCCAGCCAAACCTCCAGGCCTCCCCTGCCCCTACTCCAGCCAAGCCCCCAGGTCACTCCTACTCCAGCCAAACCTCCAGGCCACCCCTGCCCCTACTCCAGCTAAGACTCCAGGCCACCCCTGAGCCTACTCCAGCCAAAACTTCAGGCCGTCCCGGCCCCTGCTCCAGCCAAGCCTCCAGGCCACCCCTGCCCCTACTCCAGCCAGGCCTCCAGGCCACCCCTTACCCTACTCCAGCCAGGCCTCCAGGCCACCCCTTACCCTACTCCAGCCAGGCCTCCAGGCCGCCTCTGACACTGCTCCAGCCAAACCTCCAGGCCTCCCCTGCCCCTACTCCAGCCAAGCCCCCAGGTCACTCCTACTCCAGCCAAACCTCCAGGCCACCCCTGCCCCTACTCCAGCTAAGACTCCAGGCCACCCCTGACCCTACTCCAGCCAAAACTTCAGGCCGTCCCGGCCCCTGCTCCAGCCAGGCCTCCAGGCCACCCCTGCCCCTACTCCAGCCAGGCTTCCAGGCCACCCCTTACCCTACTCCAGCCAGGCCTCCAGGCCGCCTCTGACACTACTCCAGCCAAACCTCCAGGCCTCCCCTGACCCTGCTCCAGCCAAACCTCCAGGCCTCCCCTGCCCCTACTCCAGCCAGGCCTCCAGGCCGCCTCTGACACTGCTCCAGCCAAACCTCCAGGCCTCCCCTGACCCTGCTCCAGCCAAACCTCCAGGCCTCCCCTGCCCCTACTCCAGCCAAGCCCCCAGGTCACTCCTACTCCAGCCAAACCTCCAGGCCACCCCTGCCCCTACTCCAGCGAGGCCTCCAGGCCACCCCTTACCCTACTCCAGCCAGGCCTCCAGGCCGCCTCTGACCCTGCTCCAGCCAAACCTCCAGGCCTCCCCTGCCCCTACTCCAGCCAAGCCCCCAGGTCACTCCTACTCCAGCCAAACCTCCAGGCCACCCCTGCCCCTACTCCAGCTAAGACTCCAGGCCACCCCTGACCCTACTCCAGCCAAAACTTCAGGCCGTCCCACTCACCCAAGTTATACAAAAGCTCCTGGGCTTTCCGGCCAACTCTGTGTCCGAAACATCCCATCCCCAAAATGGCAGCTTCTGACTGTGTCCAGACCATGCACGCCTCTCCTGAAACCGTCCTGCCAGACCCTGTCTCAAGGTGGTCAGGGGGTCCGTGCAATGTCCCTGAGGGCTTTTAAAGCCACCCTGTCTCCTGTCCATCGGCCCCCTCCCCTCCCCTCCCTCTGTCTTTCCAGATGCTCCACCCATGCAGGGTTGTTGTCTCTTCTTTGAACAGCCTGGACGCACTGCCGCTACCCCACGGCCTCCGCACCTGCTGTTCCCTCTGGCAGAGACGGTCTTTCCTGGGAGCACCCACCCGGTCCCTCCTGCCTTGGATTTCAAAGACTTCCAAAACCACCTTCACCCCAAAATGCAGCTCTCCCTCCCCTCCCCTTCTGTCCACACCCCCAAATCACCTTCTAACATCTTCATCTTTTTTTTTCTTTGTTTTGAGATGGAGTCTCCTTCTGTCGCCCAGGCTGGAGTGCAGCGGCGCGATCTCGGCTCACTGCAACCGCCACCTCCCGGGTTCAAGCGATTCTCCTGCCTCAGCCTCCCAAGTTGCTAGGATTACAGGCATGCACTGCCACGCCCAGCTAATTTTTTGTATTTGTAGAAGAGATGGGGTTTCACCATGTTGGCAGGCTGGTCTCAAACTGCTGACCTCAGATGATCCACCTGTCTTTGCCTCCCAAACTGCCCGGATGACACATGTGAGCCACCACACCTGGCCGAGATCTGATGGTTTTATAAATGGGAGGTCCCCTGCTGCACACGCCCTCTGGCCTGTCACCAGGTAAGACATGCCTTTGCTTCTCCTTGGCTTTCCTGCCATGAGTGTGATATGTATTTATCAGCAGCATGAAAATGGACTAATACAATATGCTTGTCAGCCACGTGTGTGTCTTTTTTTGGAGAAGTGTCTGTTGGCTGGGTGCGGTGCACGCCTGTCATCCCAGCACTTTGGGAGGCCGAGGCGGGCTAATCACGAGGTCAGGAGATCCAGACCATCCTGGCTAACACGGTGACACCCCATCTCTACTAAAAATACAAAAAATTAGCTGGGTGTGGTGGCGGGTGCCTGTAGTCCCAGTTACTCTGGAGGCTGAGGCAGGAGAATGACATGAACCCGGGAGGCAGATCTTGCAGTGAGCTGAGATCGTGCCACTGCACTCCAACCTGGTGACAGAGCGAGATTCCATCTCAAAAAAAAAAAAAAAAAAAAATTACCCAAAATTACGCAGTCTCAGATATGTCTTTATCAGCTGCATGAAAACGGACTAATACAATATGCTTGTTGGCCACGTGTGTGTCATCTTTGGAAAAGTGCCTGTTGGCTGGGTTCAGTGGCTCATGCCTATTATCCTAGCACTTTGGGAGGCTGAGGCAGACGGATCACCTGAGGTCAGGAGTTCGAGATCATCCTGGCCAATATAGTGAAACCCCATCTCTACTAAAAATACAAAAATTAGCTGGGGGTGGTGGCAGGTGCCTGTAATCCCAGCTACTCAGGAGGCTGAGGCAGGAGAATCGCTTGAACCCAGGAGGTGGAGGTTACAGTGAGCCGAGACCACACCACCGCACTCCAGCCTGGTGACAAAGCGAGACTCTGTCTCAAAAGGAAAAAGAAGAAAAAAGAAAAGTGTCCGTTCATGTCCTTCGTAAGACTCCACTCTCTAGCAACCGTGTTCCTGCCCTTCTCAATTCCTAAGGTAATCGCCTTAACTCAGATCCCTGAGAAATCCCCACAGCAGGCAGAGATTTGGTCTCCTGACAGTAGCTTTGGGATTCCATTAAGCAAATATGATTGGGGGCCAGCCCCTTCTGTCTCCAGGTAAGGTGTCCCCAAGGACCCTTCATCGCTCTGAACTTCAAGGATTTCTCTCTTTTTCTTTGTTTCTTTCTTTTTCTCTCTTCCTTGCTTCCTCCCTCCCTCCCTTCTTCCTTTCTTTCTGTATCTCTCTCTCTCTTTTCTTTCTTTCCTTTCTTTCTATTTCTGTGTCTCTCTCTTCTTTCTTTTCTCTTCTTTCTTTCTCTCTCTCTCTCCTCTCCTCTTTCTCTCTCTCTGTTTCTCTCTTTTTTCTTTCTTTCTTTTTGATACAGACCTATGTTGCCCAGGCTGGAGTGCAATGGCCCAATCTCGGCTCACTGCAATCTCTCCCTTCCAGGTTCAAGTGATTCTCCTGCCTCAGCCTCCCCAGTAGCTGGGATTACAGGCACCTGCCACCATGCCCGGCTAATTTTTGTATTTTTAGTAGAGACGGGGTTTCACCATGTTGACCAGGCTGATCTTGAACTCCTGACCTCAAGTGATCCTCCCACCTCAGCCTCCCAAAGTGCTGGGATTACAGACATGAGCCACCTTACCTGGCTAATTTTTATATTTTTAGTAGAGTCGGGGTTACACCATGTTAGCCAGGCTGGTCTCGATCTCCTGACCTCATGTGATCTGCCCCACATTGCTGGGATGACAGGCTGTGTTTATATTTTTCCCCTAGAAAATCACTCTGGAGGCTGGGAGTGGTGGCTTACGCCTGTCATCCCAGCACTTTGGGAGGCCGAGGTAGGCGGATCAGCTGAGATCAGGAGTTCAACACCAGCCTGACCAACATGGAGAAACCCCGTCTCTACTAAAAATACAAAATTAGCCGGGCGTGGTGGCAGGTGCCTGTAATCTCAACTACTGGGAGCCTAAGACAGAAGAATCACTTGAACCTGGGAGGCAGAGGTTGCGGCGAGCCATGCATCCTCAGAAATGGGGCAGAGACCTGGCACAGTCACTTTTTTTTTTTTTTGAGACAGATTCTCGCTCTGTCGCCCAGGCTGGAGTGCAGTGGTGCGATCTCGGCTCACTGCAACCTCAGCCTCCCGGGTTCACACCCATTCTCTTGCCTCAGCCTCCCAAGTAGCTGGGACTACAGGCACCCGCCACCACGCCCAGCTAATTTTTTGTATTTTTAGTAGAGACGGGGTTTCACTGTGTTAGCCAGGATTGTCTCGATCTCCTGACCTTGTGATCCACCTGCCTCAGCTTCCCAAAGTGCTGGGATGACAGGCTACCACGCCCAGCCCTGGCACGGTCACATTTTAATTATGTGCAGGCATTTAGATTGTCCAAATAAACGTTGCAAGATATCTAGGCTGAAGTGGGAGGATCTCTTGAAGTCAGGAGTTCGAGACCAGCCTGGGCAACATAGTGAGACCCCCCCCCAACCCCCCCATCCCTACAAAGAATTAAAAAATTAGTCAGGCACATTGGCTCATGCCTGTCTTCCCAGCACTTTGGGAGGCTGAGGTGGACGGATCACCTGAGGTCAGGAGTTGGAGACCAGCCTGGCCAACATGGTGAAACCCTGTCTCTACTACAAATACAAAAATTAGCCAGGTGTGGTGGTGTGCGCCTATAGTCCCAGCCACTCGAGAGGCTGAGGCAGGAGAATCGCTTGAACCCAGGAGGCAGAGGTTGCAGTGAGCTGAGATGGTGCCACCGCGCTCCAGCCTGACGACAGAGCGAGACTCCATCTAAAAAAAAAAAAAGGGTCTCACTATGTTGCCCAGTCTGGCCTGCTGGCATCTTGATGTTGAACTTCCAGCCTCCAGAAGTGTGAGAGAACTGGTTTTTTGAGCCACCCAGTTTGCAGAAATTCGCACGACCCCCAGAAATGAATGCAGAACCTGTTCAATCCATAAGACGATTAATGAGTGCTAATGATGGGTGAGCATATTGGTTTGGGATCAGTTCTACAGCTGATGAGTCAAGGGCTCAGGGGGGGCCTGATGCAGACTATTTTAGGGCTGCGGAGGGGCGCCCAGAAAGCCAGGGAATTCCCACACGCTTTGTGATCCCCTAATACGGTTAATGAAAATTTCTAGAGTGATCCGTCTTTGTTTGAGTACTGGGCAGGCAGCAGGGAGAGTCAGGCAGCAGCCGTGAGCAGGTGGCTCTTCCCCACCTTGCCAGGCTCTGTGCTCCTTGAAGCAAGCGCTCCAGAGGCTCCGGAAGCCACGGCTGGATTGCAAACAAGATGGGATCCTCAGAGGACCACGCCTATCGCCTCCTTAATGACTACGCCAATGGCTTCATGGTGTCCCAGGTAGGATACGCTCTGTGGGACAAGGGGGAATAGACTTCCGTTCATCACACTCACGTTCCATTGTTGGGAGTGTCAGTCAAGAAAAATGACGAGTCTCCATCATTTTAGGAGGTTTATTTTCCACCGTGAAAGACGGGCACCCACGATGTAGCCTCAGGAGTTCCTGAGGACATGTGTCCAGGGTGGTCTGGGGACAGCTTGGTTTGATACATTTTACAGAGACATGAGACATCAATCAATGTATGTAAGTACATTGGGCCAGGCGTGGTGGCTCACACCTGTGATCCCAGCACTTTGGGAGGCTGAGGCGGGTGGATCACCTGAAGTCGGGAGTTCGAGACCAGCCTGACCCACACAGAGAAACCCCATCTCTACTAAAAATACAAAATTAGCCAGGCTTGGTGGTACATGCCTATAATCCCAGCTACTTGGGAGGCTGAGGCAGGAGAATCGCTTGAACCTGGGAGGTGGAGGTTGCAGTGAGCCGAGATCGCGCCATTGCACTCCAGCCTGGGCAACAAGAGCAAAACTCCATCTCAAAAACAAACAAACAAACAAAAAAAGCAAAAAAAAAATTAGCCGGGCGTGGTGACATGTGCCTGTAGTCCCAGCTACTCGGGAGGCTGAGGCAGGAGAATTGCTTGAACCTGGGAGGCGGAGGTTGCAGTGAGCCGAGATCGCACCACTGCACTCCAGCCTGGGCGACACAGCAAGACTCTGTGTCAAAAACAAACAAACAACAACAACAACAAAAAAAAAAGAAACAAAGCTTAAAATGAAATACATAGGATTAGAAACAAGACAATGTTTATTGAACTGCAAGTGTTGAAATTTTTAAAACATTTCGTGATGGAGTAGTATATGTGGTTGTTTATTAACCCAGTAAATAATTACACTGTGCGTTTATCATAGAGGTGAGTTTTGAGGGTTCGCCCGTAGAGGAGCAACACCTCATTCCTTTTTTTTATTTTTTTGAGATGGAGTCTCACTCTAACCCAGGCTGGAGTGCAGTGGCACGGTCTTGGCTCACTGCAACCTCCACCTCCAGGGTTCAGGCTATTCTCCTGCTTCAGCCTCCCGAGTATCTGGGATTACAGGCACCCACCACCACGCCCGGCTAATTTTTGTATTTTTAGTAGAGATGGGGTTTCACCATGTTGGCCAGGCTGGTCTTGAACTCCTGACCTCAAGTGATTCACCTGCCTCGGCCTCCCAAGGCCTCATTTCTTCTTCTCACAGAATGACATCGTGCTCAGTGAAGGAAGGCTGACGTGAAAGGCCCCATATGGTATGACTTCATTTATATGAGATGTCCAGAGCAGGCAAATCCTTCGAGGTGGAAAGTGGACTGGTGGTTTGCAGAGGCTGGGCAGGACTGCGGAGGGAGTGTTTAACGGAGACAGTGTCCCTTTTTGGGGTGATGCAAATGTTCTGGAACCCGGCGGAAGTGCTGGTTATACAACATCACGAATGTACTAAGTGCCCCTGAATTATGCTTGAAAAGGGTTAATGATGGCCGGGCTCAGAGGTGACACCTGTCATCCCAACGGTTTGGGGGTCCGAAACGAGGGAATCGCTTTAGCCCAGGAATTCGAGACCAGTCTGGGCAACATAGTGAGAGCCCCCATTTGTACAAATTCTTTTTTCTTTTTGAGACACAGTCTCGCTCTGTCGCCCAGGCTGGAGTGCAATGGCACGATCTCGGCTCACTGCAAGCTCCACCTCCCAGGTTCACGCCATTCTCCTGCCTCAGCCTCCCGAGTAGCTGGGACTACAGGCGCCCGCCACCACGCCCGGCTAATTTTTTGTATTTTTAGTAGAGACGGGGTTTCACCATGTTAGCCAGGATGGTCTCGATCTCCTGACCTCATGATCCGCCCGCCTCGGCCTCCCAAAGTGCTGGGATGACAGGCGTGAGCCACTGTGCCTGGCCAAAAATATTTTAAAAATTAGCCAGGTGGGGCGGTGCACACCTGTAGTCCCAGCTACTCGGGAGGCTGAGGCGGGAGGATCGCTTAAGACTAGGAGATGAAGGCTGCAGTGAGCTATGATTGCACCACTGCACTCCAGCCTGGATGACAGAGCAATACTGAGTCTCTTTAAAAAATAAACGGCAGGGCGTGGTGGCTCATGCCTGTCATCCCAGCACTTTTGGGGGGCCAAGGTGGGCGGATCACTTGAGGTCAGGAGTTCAAGACCAGCCTGGCCAACATGGTGAAACCCCGTCTCTACTAGAAGTATAAAAATTAGCCAGGCATGATGGTGGGCACCTGTCATCCCATTTACTCGGGAGGCTGAGGCAGGAGAATTGCTTGAACCCGGAGGAGGTAGAGGTTGCAGTGAGCCGAGATGATGCCACTGCACTCCAGCCTGGGTGTCGCAGTGAGACTCTGTCTCAGAACAAAAACCAAAAACCAGCATCATCATGAAAGGGCATCGTGTGCTGACGGTATTTTGAGATGTCTGCAACAGCTCTCATGTGACTTGAAAATATCTGTGGTTTCTCTCCGTCAGCAAGCCACCGGTTTTTTTTGTTTGTTTTTTTCCTTTTTTTTTTCAGACAGTTTCCCTCTTGTCGCCCAGGCTGGAGCGCAGTGGCGCTATCTCGGCTCACTGCAACCTCTGCCTCCCGGATTCAAGCGATTCTCCTGCCTCAGCCTCCCCAGTAGCTAGGAGTACAGGCGCGTTCCAACACGCCCAGATAATTTTGTATTTTTAGTAGAGACGGGGTTTCTCTATGTTGGTCAGGCTGGTCTCGAACTCCCAACCTCAGGTGATCCGCCTCGGCCTCTAAAGTGCTGTGATGACAGGTGTGAGCCACCATGCCTGGCCCCCACACTGTCTTCTATCATGGTTGTGGTTTGCCAGTACGCTCATGGTTGAAGGGAATACCACATCTTAGGAAGAGGTAGTGAAAATTAGAGTGAAGTCTCTTCTCCTTCCTGGTTTGTAGAGCCCGTGAATTTTACCCCTAGGCCCCCAAGGGTTAAAAATACCTATTCCCCAGCCACCGGTACGCAGAGCGGCCTCTGCCTACGGGGTTCAAGCGATTCTCCTGCCTCAGCCTCCTGAGTACCTGGGATTACAGGTGCCTGCAACCAAGCCCGGCTAATTTTTATTTTTATTTTTATTTATTTTTCTGATATGGAGTTTCACTGTTGTTGCCCAGGCTGGAGTGCAGTGGCATGATCTCAGCTCACTGCAACCTCTCCCTCCCAGGTTCAAGCAATTCTCCTGCCTTAGCCTCCTGAGTAGCTGGGATTTCAGGCGTCCACCACCACGCCCGGCTAAGTTTTTGTATTTTTGGTAGAGATGGGGTTTCATCATGTTGGCCAGGCTGGTGTCGAACTCCTGACCTCAGGCGATCTGCCTGCCTCGGCCTTCCAAAGTGCTAGGATTACAGGTGTGAGCTACCGCCTCTGGCTAATTTTTTGTATTTTTGGCAGAGACGGGGTTTCATCATGTTGGCCAGGCTGGTCTCGAACTCCTGACCTCAGGCGATCTACCTGCCTCGGCCTCCCAAAGTGCTGGGATGACAGGCGTGAGCCACTGACATCCAGCTAATTTTTTGTATTTTTGGTAGAGACGGGGTTTCATCATGTTGGCCAGGCTGGTCTCGAACTCCTGACCTCGGGCGATCTGCCTGCCTTGGCCTCCCAAAGTGCTGGGATGACAGGCGTGAGCCACTGACATCCAGCTAATTTTTTGTATTTTTGGTAGAGACGGGGTTTCATCATGTTGGCCAGGCTGGTCTCGAACTCCTGACCTCGGGCGATCTGCCTGCCTCGGCCTCCCAAAGTGCTGGGATGACAGGCGTGAGCCACTGACATCCAGCTAATTTTTTGTATTTTTGGTAGAGACGGGGTTTCATCATGTTGGCCAGGCTGGTCTCGAACTCCTGACCTCGGGTGATCTGCCTGCCTCGGCCTCCCAAAGTGCTAGGATGACAGGCGTGAGCCACTGACATCCGGCTAATTTTTTGTATTTTTGGTAGATACGGGGTTTCATCATGTTGGCCAGGCTGGTCTCGAACTCCTGACCTCGGGCGATCTGCCTGCCTCGGCCTCCCAAAGTGCTAGGATTATAGGCATGAGCCACCATGTCTGGCTAATTTTTCTATTTTTTAGTAGAGCTGGGATTTCTGTTACTGTCCCAGACAACAGTAACTTGCTACCTTTGCCTCCTTTGACCGCAGGCCTCCTGCTGGGGCTACTGACTGCTCATTCAAAGACTGTCGCTGGTTCACAGCGGTGTTCAGGGAGGTGGTTTGGTGGGTTCTAAATCTTGGAAGATCAGTCACTTTAAGGCACATGATACCATGTCATGGGAGTTGTCAGAAGTTTCACAGAACCAGAGTTAATGCAGAGTTAATACCACCTTAAGAGGATCAAACTTAGTACACCCTTAACAGAAACAATTAGCTAATGCAGCTTTCATAGACCAAGAGTGAATATCCCCTTAAGAAGATAACATTTAGTATACCCTTGGCCAGGCACAGTGGCTCACGCCTGTAATCCCAGCACTTTGGGAGGCCGAGGTGGGCGGATCACAAGGTCAGGAGTTCGAGACCAGCCTGGCCAATATGGTGAAACCCCATCTCTACTAAAAATACAAAAATTAGCCGGGCATGGTGGCGGGCGCCTGTAGTCCCAGCTACTCGGGAGGCTGAGGCAGGAGAATGGCGTGAACCCGGGAGGTGGAGGTTGCAGTGAGCCGAGATCATGCCACTGCACTCCAGCCTGGGGGGCAGAGCGGGACGCTGTCTCAAAAAAAAAAAAAAAAAAAAAAAAAGTGGGGGCTGGGGAGGGAGAGCATTAGAACAAATACCTAATGTAGATGATGGGTTGACGGGTGCAGCAAACCACCATGGCACGTGTATACCTGTGTAACAAACCTGCACGTTCTGCACATGTGCCCCAGAACTTAAAGTATAATAATAATAATAAGTCTTTGGGAGCAGAAAAAAAAAAAAGATCAAAGTTAGCGCACCCTTAACAGAAACAGTGAATGCACCTTTCATACACCAAGGGTGAACTCAGCCATAAGAAGGTAACATTTAATATATGCCCTTAAAAGAACAATTAATTGAGACAACCCCAAAAGGAATGAATACAACTTTAATGAATAAAACAGAACACAACGCTAATTTAAAAAGGTTAATACGGGCCGGGTGTGGTGGCTCACGCCTGTAATCTCAGCACTTTGGGAGGCCGAGGAAGGTGGATCAGGAGGTCAGGAGATTGAGACCATCCTGGCTAACACGGTGAAACCCCGTCTCTACTAAAAATATTTTAAAAATTAGCCAGGCGTGGTGGTGGGCGCCTGTAGTTTCAGCTACTCGGGAGACTGAGGCAGGAGAATCCCTTGAACCCGGGAGGCAGAGCTTGCTGTGAGCCGAGATCGCACCACTGCACTCCAGCCTGGGTGACAGAGCCACACTCAGTCTCAAAATAAATAAATAAATAAATAAATAATAAATAAGAAAAAGGTTAATACAACATTAAAGAACAAGAATTAATATAGTTTTTTTTTTTTTTTTTTTTTTTTTGAGACCGAGTCTCACTCTGTTGCCCAGGCTGGAGGGCAGTGGCGTGATCTCAGCTCACTGCAACCTCCGCCTCCCGGGTTCAGGCGATTCTCCTGCCTCAGCCTCCCGAACAGGTGGGATTACAGGCGTGCACCACCATGCCTACTTTTTGTATTTTTAGTAGAGACGGGGTTTCACTATGTTGGCCAGGCTGGTGTCGAACTCTTGACCTCAAGTGATCTGCCTGCCTCGGCCTCCCAAAGTGCTGGGATGACAGGTGTGAGCCACTGTACCTGGCCTAATATAGCTTTAATAGAAAAGGAGCTAATACAAGCTTAGAATAGTAAACTTTATGCAGACTTACTGAAACAAACAGTCAATGCAACCTTAACCAAACGGGAATTGATAACAGTTTAATAAAAAAGCTAATACCACTTGAATACAATATATCTTAATACAACCTTCATAAGAAAAACAACTAATACACTTTGGGAGACCGAGGCAGGCAGATCACGAGGTCAGGAGATCGGGACCACGGTGAAACCCCGCCTCTACTAAAAATACAAAAAATTAGCCTGGCATGGTGGCGGGCACCTGTAGTCCCAGCTAGTCGGGAGGCTGAGGCAGGAGAATGGCTTGAACCTGGGAGGTGGAGGTTGCCGTGAGGCGTGATCGTGCCACTGCACTCCAGCCTGGCGACAGAGCGAGACTCTGTCTCAAAAAAATAATGATAATAATAATAAACAAATAAAGATACCAAAAAAAAAATACAAAAATTTAGCCGGGTGTGGTGGCACATGCCTGTAATCACAGCTACTCGGGAGGCTGGGGCAAGAGAATCACTCGAACGCGGGAGGCGTAGGTTGCAGTGAGCCGAGATTGCGCCGCTGCACTCCAGCCTGGGTGACAGAGCGAGACTCCGTCTCAAAAAAAGGAACAAGCAAAAAGATAGTGGTAGGTGTAATCTGTGTTTCTTTCCCCATGCTGTTGAAATAAAGCTAACTGTGAGTATCCTGGAAGACACGTGGCCTGAAGAAACCATCTTTCCCTGTGGTTTGTTTATGACTTCCTATCACTAAGGTTGCCTGAGCCTTGGCACCCATCCAAAACGCTGTGTGCAAGAAAAGAAATGCATGGATGATTTATTCTTGTTTTATTTTTTTTTGAGATGGAGTCTCGCTCTGTTGCCCAGGCTGGAGTGCAGTGGTGCAATCTTGGCTCACTGCAGTCTCCACCTCCAGGATTCAAGCAATTCTCCTGCCTCACCCTCCCCAGTAGCTGGGACTACAGGCTCACACCACCATGCCCAGCTAATTTTTATACTTTTTAGTAGAGATGGGGTTTCACCATGTTGGCCAGGTTAGCCTTGAACTCCTGACCTCAGGTGATCCGTCCACCTCGGCCTCCCAGAATGTTGGGATTACAGGCGTGAGCTACCACGCCTGGCTGATTTATTCATTTTTTATAGTTTGTGTATTATTTGAAGGCATTACCTGATTACTGCTTTATTTTATTTTTATATGTATTTATTTATTTATCTATTGAGACAGAGTTTCGCTCTTGTTGCCCAGGCTGGAGTGCAATGGCACAATCTCGGCTCACCACAACCTCTGCCTCCCGGGTGCAAGTGATTCTCCTGCCTCAGCCTCCCGAGTAGCTGGGATTACAGGCATGCACCACCACACCCGGCTAATTTTGTATTTTTAGTAGAGACGGGGTTTCTTCACGTTGGTCAGGCTGGTCACGAACTCACAACCTCAGTTGCTTCACCTGCCTGGGCCTCACAAAGTGCTGGGATGACAGGCGTGAGCCACCGCACCCGGCCTATTTATTTTTTTTGAGACGGAGTCTCACTCTATCCAGCCCAGGCTGGAGTGCAGTGGTGCGATCTTGGCTCACTGCAACCTCTGCCTCCCGGGTTTACACCATTCTCCTGCCTCAGCCTCCCGAGTAGCTGGGACTACAGGTGCGCACCACCATGCCTGGCTAATTTTTGTATTTTTAGTAGAGACGGAGTTTCACCATGTTGGCCAGGCTGTTCTCAAACTCCTGACCTCAAGTGATCTACCCTCCTCGGCCTCCCAAAGTGCTGGGATTACAGGCGTGAGCCACCATGCCCGGTCCTCTGTCTCTCTTTTTGAGACAGAGTCTTACTCTGTCACCCAGGCTTGGAGTGCAGTGGTGCGATCTCGGGTCACTGCAACCTCTGCTTAGCAGGTTCAAGCGATTCTCCTGCCTCAGCCTCCCAAGTAGCTGGGATTACAGGCATGAGCCACCACACCCGGCTAATTTTTGTATTTTTAGTAGAGATGGGGTTTCACCATGTTGGCCAGGCTGGTCTCAAACTCCTGACCTCAGGTGATCCACCCACCTCCCAAAGCGCAGGGATTATAGGTGTGAGTTAATGCACCCAGCCAGGAGGCATTTTTAAATGAGGTTGCACCACTATGGAAAACAGGGTGGGGCCAGGCGCAACGGCTCACGCCTGTCGTCCCAGCACTTTGGGAGGCTGAGGCTGGCAGATCACGAGGTCAGAAGTTCGAGACCAGCCTGGCCAACATGGTGAAACCCCATCTTTACTAAAAATACAAAAATTAGCCAGGCATGGTGGAACAGGCCTGTCATCCCAGCTACTCGGGAGGCTGAGGCAGGAGAATGGCGTGAAGCCGGGAGGCCGAGGTTACGGTGAGCCAAGACCGCGCCACTGCCCTCCAGCCTGGGCGATACAGTGAGACTTCAACTCAAAATAAATAAATAAATTAATTAATTAATAAAAATAAATAAATAAATACAACTGTTTTCCATAGTGGTGCAATCTCATTTGACTCTGTCCCAAAAATAAATAAATAAATGAATAAGAATGTAAATAAAACAATGCCTTCCTCCCCAGCCTGCCATGGTATGGGGTGTTTCTAAGACTGTGGTTCCCAGGAGGCTGAGCCCTGACCTTTTATTTCCGCCCCTGCTCCAAGGTTCTCTTCGCCACCTGCGAGCTGGGCGTGTTTGACCTTCTCGCCGAGGCCCCAGGGCCCCTGGACGTGGCGGCAGTGGCTGCAGGTGTGGGGGCCAGCGCCCATGGGACAGAGGTCCTGCTGGACATCTGTGTGTCCCTGAAGCTGCTGAAAGTGGAGACGAGAGGAGGAAAAGGTAAGGACACGGGCGTTTTGAAGGAGGCATTTTACATAGACACCCTCTGCAGCCCACGTGTTCTGTAAAAAGTGAAACAGTCTCCATCCTGGCTCACACAGTGAAACCCCGTCTCTACTAAAAAAAATACAAAAAATTAGCCGGGTGTGGTGGCGTGCACCTGTCGTCCCAGCTACTCAGGAGGCTGAGGCAGGAGAATGGCATGAACCCGGGAGGCAGAGGTTGCAGTGAGCCGAGATCGTGCCACTGCACTCCAGCCTGGGCAACAGAGCGAGACTCCATCTGTATTTGCAGGTTTGGGGGTCGTGTGGTTTTTGTGGCAGCTACCGACCTCTGCCCTGGGGACGTCAAAGCTGCCAGAGTGTGAGACCCAGGCTGGGGGATTCCTTGAGTCCAGGAGTTCGAGACCAGCCTGGGCCACGTATTTTTAGTAGAGACAGGATTTCGTCACGTTGGCCAGGCTGGTCTAGAGCTCCTGACCTCAGGTGATCCACCCGCCTCGGCCTCCCTAAGCGCTGAGATTACAGGTGTGAGCCACCACGCCCGGCCTCAATAAGTTATTTTAGACATTCTGTGGAATGTAACGTACGTTTCCTCTCGTGGCTCATCTGCCTTTGTACTTGCTGCACCCAAACTCCCAATGGGGATTTGTATAAACCGAACCCGACGGGGGTGCTAGCCGCCCCAGGTCACCTTTGCGCCTTCCACAGAAGGCTCCAGCTGTACAAGGCGAGAGGAAGACCCCATCTCTAAAAAAGAGATGGGCTTGTAATCTTGTTGAAATCACGATGTTGCCGAGCTGGGGAGCGTCCGCCGGCAGGAACTCGGAATCTCACTGCTTTTTCCCTGTTTTTTTGTGTGTGTTTCAGCTTCCTATCGAAACACGGAGCTGTCCAGCGACTACCTGACCACGGTCAGCCCGACGTCACAATGCAGCATGCTGAAGTACATGGGCAGGACCAGCTACCGGTGCTGGGGCCACCTGGCAGACGCCGTGAGGTGGGGGCTGCCCCCAGGCAGATGCTGGGAGGTGGGGGCTGCACCCAGGCAGATGCTGGGAGGTGGGGGCTGCACCCAGGCAGATGCTGGGAAGAGGGGGCTGCCTCCAGGCGCATGCTGGGAGGTGGGGGCTGCACCCAGGCAGATGCTGGGAGGTGGGGGCTGCATCCAGGCGGTGACCAAGTCTCAGGACTACCCCCAGGGGCTGGTGAAGCGGCACTGGAGGAGGTGAAAGGGAAGGTTTCTTTTTCTTTGTTTTTTCTTTTCTTTTCTTTTCTTTTTTTTTGAGATGGAGTCTTACTCTGTCACCCAGGCTGGAGTGCAGTGGCGCCATCTCGGCTCATTGCAAGCTATGCCTCCCAGCTTCACGCCATTCTCCTGCCTCAGCCTCCCAAGTAGCTGGGACTACAGGAACCCGCCACCACGCCCGACTAATTTTTTGTGTTTTTGGTAGAGACGGGGTTTCACCGTGTTAGCCAGGCTGGTCTCCATCTCCTGACCTCGTGATCTGCCCGCCTACATGGTGGCAGGCACCTGTAGTCCCAGCTACTCAGGAGGCTAAGGTGGGAGAACTGCTTGAACCCAGAAGGCAGAGGCTGCAATGAGCGGATTGTGCCACTGCACTGCAGCCTGGGCAACAGAGAAAAAACTCTGTCTCAGAAAGAAGGAAAGAGAAAGAGAGAGAGAGGGGAGAAGGAAGGAAGGGAGGGAGGGAGGGAGGGAGGGAAAGGGAGCGCGGGAGGGAGGGAGGGAAAGAAGGGAAATAATGGAAAGAAAGAGAAAGAAAGAGAAGGAAGGAAGGAAAGAAAGAGAGAGAGAGAGAGAGAAGAGCTGGACTCAATAGAAAGGAGTGTCTGGGTGGCCGGGCGCGGTAGCCCATGCCCGTAATCCCAGCACTTTGGGAGGCTGAGGTGGATGGATCACGAGGTCAGGAGATCGAGACCATCCTGGCTAACACGGTGAAACCCCGTCTCTACTAAAAATACAAAAAATTAGCCCGGCGTGGTGGCAGGTGCCTGTAGTCCCAGCTACTCGGAGAGGCTGAGGCAGGAAAATGGTGTGAACCCAGGAGGTGGAGCTTGCAGTGAGCCAAGATCACACCACTGCACTCCAGCCTGGGCGACAGAGCGAGACTGTCTCAAAAAAAAAAAAAAAATAGGGGTGTCTGGGTTAACATAGGGGGTTGTGGAGACCAAATTCTTATTATGTAGATGAAATCTCCAGGTAGCAGGCTTCAGAAAGAATAGACTGTTACTGTTTCCTATCTGACTTGGTTCTCTCCTGGATCAGAAAAAAGGAAGGAAAAGGAAGGTGATTCTCTCCAGAACGTAGATTTTCTTCACAACAGGTAGCTTTACAGGAGTGTTTCAAGCTATGGCAAAGAGAACATGTTTGGGGCTAAAATATTTTTATTTCCTTTTTTTTTTTGAAACAGAGTTTTGTTTTGTTGCCCAGGCTGGAGTGCAGTGGTATGATCTCGACTCACTGCAACCTCCGCCTCCTGGGTTTAAGTGATTCACCTGCCTCAGCCTCCCCAGTAGCTGGGAGTATAGGCATCCACCACACCTGGCTGATTGTTTGTGTTTTAGTAGAGACGGGGTTTCACCCTGTCTTTGAGGCTGGTCTCCAACTCCTGAGCTCAGGCTATCTGCCCCCGTCTTGGCCTCCCAGAGTGTTAGGATTACAGGTGTGAGGCACCACGCCCAGCCTTTGATTTTCTTCTTTATCTGTGATGTGTTGTTATGCCAGAGTCAGGTTGGAAAGTGAGCCACGTAATATAGGGTTAAATAAAACCCATCTCACGAGACGTTATAGTTATAGAGCATAACTCCCCAGGCCCCTTAGATAAGAATTTGGGCAAGGAAGAAAAAGGTCAGGTGTAACAATTAAGTCCTCAGGTTTAAACAATTAAGCAACAGCTGGCCAGGCGCGGTGGCTCACGCCTGTAATCCCAGCACTTTGGGAGGCCAAGGCAGGGGGATCACCTGAGGTCACGAGTTCAAGACCAGCCTGACCAACATGGTGAAACCCCATCTGTACTAAAAAGTACAAAAATTAGCCAGGCACGGTGGCAGGTGCCTGTAATCCCAGCTACTCGGGAGGCTGAGGTAGGAAAATCGCTTGAACCCGGGAGGCGGAGATTACAGTGAGCCAAGATCGTGCCATTGCACTCCAGCCTGGGCGACACAGCGAGACTCCATCTCATAAAATAAAATAAGGCCGGGTGTGGTGGCTCACGCCTGTAATCCCAGCACTTTGGGAGGCTGAGGCAGGTGGATCACCTGAGGTCACAAGTTCGAGACCAGCCTGAACAACATAGCGAAACCCTGTCTCTACTAAAAGTACAAAAATTAGCCAGGCATGGTGGTGGCAGGCGCCTGTAATCCCAGCTACTCGGGAGGCTGAGGCAGGAGAATTGCTTGAACCCAGGAGGTGGAGGTTGCAGTGAGCCGAGATCATGCCATTGCACTCCAGCCTGGGTGACAGAGCTGAAATGAAATGAAATGAAATGAAAATCAGCCTTCTCTCTCTTTTCTTAGAGAAGGAAGGAACCAGTACCTGGAGACGTTTGGTGTTCCCGCTGAAGAGCTTTTTACGGCCATCTACAGGTAACACCCATCACTTTGGAACCAACAACTCACATAAGATTCTGTTTATTTTTAAAGGACTTAGGAGACCCAATCCATTTACTCAAATGGCACAACCCAGGAGGAAGTTGCCATTTAATTTAAAATAACATCCCCTGCCCCCACTACTACCGCAGATGTTGCTCGTCTGATGTTTAAATTGATCAGATTCCTGAGGAGGTGCAACCTGACCCTTCCTTCCAGAGGACTACTCACAAACTCAGTGTTTATGTAGAAAATGGAGGCACGCCCCGGGCGCGGTGGCTCACATCTATCATCCCAGAAATTTGGGAGGCCGAGGCAGGTGGATCACCTGAGGTCAGGAGTTCAAGACCAGCCTGGCCAACAGGGTGAAACCCCGTCTCTACTAAAAATACAAAAATTAGCCGGGCGTGGCGGCGGACGCCTGTAATCCCAGCTACTCGGGAGGCTGAGGCAGGAGAACTGCTTGAACCCGGGAGGCGGAGGTTGCGGTGATCTGAGATCGCACCATTGCACTCCAGCCTGGGCAACAAGAGTGAAACTCCATCTCAAAAAAAAAAAAAAAAGAAAATAGAGGTCCAGTTTTTGATTTGGTCAGAGGTGAAGGTGAGGCCAGGTGAGACCTCAGCTCTTCACTTTGCTTCGTGATGTGGACACAGCTTTGGCCTTTGCCCGAAGCTCTTGCCTAGAATTCCCAGATGGAGGTGAATTGATGGGCCCGTCCAGTGTTCCAGCTGGCTGAGGCATGGAGTAGGGCAGGGTATGAAGGACGAGGGGATGCCTGAGTGGTTCGCCTGCCACCCAACCTCTCCTCTCCTCCCCTCCCCTCTCTTCTCCTTCTGTCCTGTTCCCTCTCTTTTCCTCTTCCATCCTCCTCTCTTTCTCTCCTTTTCCTTCTCTTCTCTTCTCTCCTCTCTTTTCCTCTCCATCTTCCCCCTCCTCTCTCCCATCTTCCCTCTCTTGTCTCCTCTCCCATCTTCCCTCTCTTGTCTCCTCTCTCTTCTTCCCTCTCTCCTTTCCTCTCCTCTCCTTTTCCCTCCCATCCCCTTTCATCCTTTCTCCTCTTTTCTTCTGCCTTTCTCCTCTGTTTCCTCCTTTCTTTCTCTTCCCTTCTCTCCTCTCTTTTCATTTCCACGTCTCCCTTCCCCTCTCTTCACCTGCCTCTCTCCTTCTCCTCTCCTGTCTTCTCCTTTCTCTCGTCTTCTCTGTTTTCATGCCCCGTATTTCCCCTCCTTTTCTCCTCCTCTCTTCTCCTCGGTCTGCTTTCCTTTCCCCCTTTTCTCTCTTTCTTTCTCTCTCTCTCTTTCTTTCTTTCCTTCTTTCTCCTTCCTTCCTTCATTCCTTCCTCTTTCTTTCTGCCTGCCTGCCTTCCTTCCTCTCTTTCTTTTTATCTTTCTTGCTTGCTCTCTTTTCTCTACCTTCCTTCCTTCCCTCCCTCCCACCCTCTCTCCTTCCCTCCCTCCCTTCCTTCCGTCCCTCTGTCCATTGGTCCTTCCTTCCATCCCTCTGACCCACCGTCTCTCCTTTCCTCCCTACGTCACCCATCCCTTCCTTCCTTCCTTCTTTCCTTCCTTGCTTCCTTCCCTCCCTCCCTCCCTTCTTTCTTTCTTTCTTTCTTCCTTCCTTCCTTCCTTTCTTCCTTCCTTCCTTCCTTTCTTTATATATATATATATATAATGTGTATGTATATGTGAATATATGTATCTGGTTAGTGGGCACAGGTACCCGTGTCTTCCATGCTTACATGTTGCACCTTGCAGCCTAGGCTTTTAGTGTGCCCGTCACCTGAATAGTGACCCTGGTACCTAAGAGGCAGTTTTTCAGCCCTCGCTACTCTGAGGCAAACCCCTACAGCCGGCTCTGCAGAGAGGACAGCAGGAGACAGGGAGCTGTGGGGAGGAGGAGCAGGAAATGCTTCCAACACCGGAGCCCTGTCCGCCTCTGTGTCCACCTATCCGTCTTGGCTCCATCTCACCTGCCTCCCTTCCTAGTTCCTGCCTTTTCTCTAGCCTCTTCCCCAGGATGTGTGGACCTCCAACCCCCTTCCTGGATTTGTCCTCTGGAGCTGAGCTCTGTGGATGGGGGAGCATATTATTGACTTTCCTCTTAGAAAACATCTAAACTCCTCTTCAGATAGAAATCCCTTCCCATCCAGAGAACAATCGTCCGTTCTGAATCAACTCCAGGTTTCCCGGAGCTGGGTACACTTTGCTGGCTGACCTATGGTTCCCCCATCCCAAATGACTTCCTGTTCCGTTTCACAAATGCAAGCCTCCCAGGTGCGCCTGTGGGGTATAGCTCCGTTCTCAGCAGGAGGTTATGTACACCCTTGCTCTGGGCGCTTCCCCGGATCCTCACCATCTTGACAAGCGTGGTTTTGCACGCCAGGTCCGACGGCGAGCGGCTACAGTTCATGCAAGCTCTGCAGGAGGTCTGGAGCGTCAATGGGAGAAGCGTGCTGACCGCCTTTGACCTCTCAGTGTTCCCACTTATGTGTGACCTCGGTGGTAAGTACCCCTCACCCCTAATACCTCTGATGTGTGGCTTCTGTTCTGTATGGGGAATGTGTTATAAATGCCTTTTATTTTCTCAATTCTGATGCTTGGTAAGTACCCCCCGCCCCAAAAACCTCAGAGCTGTCTCTCCTGTTCTCTATGGAGAGTGTGTTAGCAATGTCTTTTTTTTTTTTGAGATGGAGTCTTGCTCTGTCACCCAGGCTGGAGTGCAGTGGCACGATCTCAGCTCACTGCAACCACCACCTCCCAGGTTCAAGCAATTCTCCTGCCTCAGCCTCCAGAGTAGCTGGGACTACAGGTGTAAGCTGCCACACCCGGCTAATTTTTTGTATTTTTAGTAGAGACGGAGTTTCACCATCTTGGCCAGGCTGGTCTCGATCTCTTGACCTTGTGATCTGCCCACCTCGGCCTCCCAAAGTGCTGGGATGACAGGCGTGAGCCACCATGCCCGGCCCAGTATATCTTTTATTTTCTGCATTCTGATGCTTGGTAAGTAACCCCCACCCCAAAAACCTCGGAGCTGTGTCTCCTATTCTGTATGGGGAATGTGTTATTCATGTCTTTTATTTTCTGCATTCTGATGCTTTGACATGTGCGGCCTTACTGGTCTTACACGAATCATTCCTCCCAGCACTGGGCACTTCCTAGAGTCAGCAAACATCTCCTCTGCGAGCACACGTTTCTTTTTCTTTTCTTTTTTAAAGATGGAATCTTGCTCTATCGCCCAGGCTGGAGTGCAGTGGCGCGATCTCGGCTCACTGCAACGTCTGCCTCCCAGATTCAAGCGATTCTCCTGCCTCAGCCTCCCGAGTAGCTGGGATTACAGGCAACTGCCACCACACCAGGCTAATTTTTTTTTTTTTTGAGATGAAGTGTCGCTCTCTCGCCCAGGCTGGTGTGCAGTGGCACGATCTCGGCTCACGGCAACCTCCGCCTCCCGGGTTCAAGCGATTCTCCTGCCCCAGCCTCCCAAGCAGGTGGGATTATGGGTGCGCACCACTCTGTCAGGCTAATTTTTGTATTTTTTAATAGAGATGGGGTTTTGCCATGTTGGCCAGGCTGGTCTCGAACTCCTGACCTCATGATCCACCCGCCTCGGTTTTGTTTTTAGTTTTTGAGAGAGGGTCCTGTTTGTCACCCAGGCTTGAGTGCAACGGTGTGATGATAGCTCACTGCAGCCTCAGACTCTCAGGCTCAAGTGGTCCTCCCACCTCAGCTTCCCAAGTAGCTGGGACTACAGATGACTGCCGCCACACCTAGCTCGTTTTAAAACTTTTCTGTAGAGCCTGAGTCTCTCTACGTTGCCCTGGCTGGTCTCAGACTCCTGGGCTCATGCAATCCTGCTGCCTCAGCCTCCCAAAGTGCTGGGATTACAGGCGTGAGCCACCACACCCAGGCTGAGCTGAGCTTGTTTTATTTATTTATTTATTTATTTATTTACTTTTATTTATTTATTATTATTTTTTTTGAGATGGAGTCTTGCTCTGTCACCCAGGCTGGAGTACAGTGGTGCAATCTCCGCTCACTGCAAGCTCTGCCTCCCGGGTTCATGCCGTTCTCCTGCCTCAGCCTCCTGAGTAGCTGGGACTACAGGCGCCCACCACCACGCCCAGCTAATTTTTTGTTTTTTTTTAGTAGAGACGGGGTTTCTCCGTGTTAGCCAGGATGGTCTCCATCTCCTGACCTCGTGATCCACCCGCCTCCGCCTCCCAAAGTGCCGGGATTGCAGGCATGAGCCACCGCGCCGAGCTCATTTTGAAACTTTTTTGTAGAGAACGAGTCTCCCTATGTTGCCCTGGCTGGTCTCAGACTCCAGTTTCATGCAGTCCTCCTGCCTCGGCCTCCCAGAGTGAGTGGTGGGATTACAGGCATGAGCCACTGCACCCAGGCTGAGCTTGCTTTTCGAATACAAATCCCCAACCCCGAGCTCACCCCTTAAGCACCTCCTCTACCCCACAGGGCTGTCACACTCCGGGCTGTGATCCACCCACCCTATCTCCCTCCTGTGACTCAGTGGATCACTCAGAACAGCTCCTGGCTGGTAGAAGGCCCTTTGCAGAGTGAGGAGCTTCTCCAAGTTTATTACTTTTAGTCACTGTGAGAAGGGATAGATAGAGTTCAGGATCCCCCTGCCTGGGGAGCAGCTTGGGAAGAAAATAATGAACAAGCAGAGCGGGCGCGGTGGCTCACTCCTGTAATCCCAGCACTTTGGGAGGCCGAGGCGGGTGGATCTCCTGAGGTCAGGAGTTCGAGATCAGCCTGGTCAACATGGTGAAACCCCGTCTCTACTAAAAATACAAAAAAAGGCTGGGCACGGTGGCTCATGCCTGTAATCCCAGCACTTTGGGAGGCCGAGGCGGGCAGATCCCAAGGTCAGAAGTTCGAGACCAGCCTGGTCAACATGGTGAAACCCCATCTCTACTAAAAATACAAAAAAAAAAAAAAAAAAAAGGCTGGGCGCGGTGACTCATGCCTGTAATCCCAGCACTTTGGGAGGCCGAGGCGGGCAGATCCCAAGGTCAGAAGTTCGAGACCAGCCTGGTCAACATGGTGAAACCCCATCTCTACTAAAAATACAAAAAAAAAAAAAAAAAGGCTGGGCGCGGTGGCTCATGCCTGTAATCCCAGCACTTTGGGAGGCCGAGGCGCGCAGATCCCAAGGTCAGGAGTTCGAGACCAGTCTGACCAACGTGGTGAAACCCGGTCTCTACTAAAAATACAAAAACTTAGCCAGGCATGACGGTAGGTGCCTGTCGTCCCAGGTACTCAGGAGGCTGAGGCAGGAGAATCGCTTGTACCCGGGAAGTGAAGGTTGCAGTGAGCTGAGATCGCGCCACTGCACTCCAGCCTGGTGACGGAGTGAGACTCCATCTCAAAATAAATAAAAAGACTGACTTTCTACAGAAATAATGGACAAGGAGCATGGGGCTGGAAGTCTCTGTGGCCCACGATGGATTTTGTGTGCACAACTCACCGGGGCCTCTGAATGGGGCTTGTTATTACGTCCTTCTCTTAGCTGTTGGCCGCCCTTGGCTGGACAGGTGCGCCGGCTTCAAGAACACACAGTTAAGTGCGTGGCCATATGGAAGCTTGGAGCTTGGGTCAGCCCAGCCGGAAAGACCACCTGAACTCAGGGTCCTGTAGATAATCACGTCGCCATCAAGATCAGACATGGTGGATAAAAAAGGATGAGTTCAGCCGGGCGCGGTGGCTCACGCCTGTCATCCCAGCACTTTGGGAGGCCGAGAGGGGCGGATCACGAGGTCAGGAGATCGAGACCATCCTGGCTAACACGGAGAAACCCTGTCTCTACTAAAAATACAAAAAAAAAATTAGCTGGGCGTGGTGGTGGGTGCCTGTAGTCTCAGCTACTTGGGAGGCTGAGGCAGGAGAATGGTGTGAACCCGGGAGGCGGAGCTTGAAGGGAGCCGAGATCTGTCACCACACTCCAGCCTGGGCAACAGAGTGAGACTCCATCTCAAAAAAACAAAAAAAAACAAAAAAAAGAAGAAAGGGGAGAGAGGCCAGGCACAATGGCTCACGCCTGTAATCCCGGCACTTTGGGAGGCCGAGGCGGGCGGATCATGAGGTCAGGAGATCGAGACCATCCTGGCTAAGACGGAGAAACCCCATCTCTACTAAAAATTAAAAAAAAAATTAGCCGGGCGTGGTGGCGGGCATCTGTAGTCCCAGCTACTCGGGAGGCTGAGGCAGGAGAATGGCATGAACCCGGGAGGCAGAGCTTGCAGTGAGCAGAGATCGCGCCACTGCACTCCAGCCTGGGCGACAGAGCCAGACTCCGTCTCAAAAATAAATTAATTAATAAATAAAAGGATGCGTTCATGTCCTTTGCAGGGACATGGATAAAGCTGGAAACCATCATTCTCAGCAAACTATCGCAAGGACAGAAAACCAAACACCGCGTGTTCTCACTCATAGGTGGGAACTGAACAATGAGAACACATGGACACAGGGAGGGGGACATCACACACCGGGGTCTCTCAGGGCCTGGGGGGCTGGGAGGCTGGGGGAGGGAGAGCATTAGAACAAATACCTAATGTAAATGACGAGTCGATGGGCGCAGCAAACCACCATGGCACATGGATACCTATGTAACAAAACCGCATGTTCTGTACATGTACCCTAGAACTTAAAGTATAATAAAAAGAAAAAGAAAAAAGACCAGACATGGCGGAAGGACCCAAGTTCCTGGGTTGGACCCTTCATGGAGTGTGGTGTGTGGAGTCCATGGTGTGTGGAGGGTGAGCGATGTCTCTCAGGTTCATCTCTGAGGGTCAAACGGGCTGTGTCCCCTTCCAGGTGGGGCTGGAGCTCTGGCTAAGGAATGCGTGTCTCTGTACCCTGGATGTAAGATCACCGTTTTTGACATCCCAGAAGTGGTGTGGACGGCAAAGCAGCACTTCTCATTCCAGGAGGAAGAACACATTGACTTCCAGGAAGGTGTGTTTGTGTCTGTGGGGAAGCAGAGATGTGTCTCACGGCTTCTGCAGGGGGACTGGATGTTTCTGGGAAATGAAGAAGACGTGACGTGGTTTTCTTCTCACTCCCGGAAACACCCTCGACTCAACACTGTCTGTTATTCATGATGGATGGAAAGCTGGGTGTAGATATACAGTTTTCTTACAATTATTATTATTATTATTTTTGATACAGAGTCTTGCTTTGTCACCCAGGCTGGAGTGCAGTGGTGCAATCTCGGTTCACTGCAACCTCCACCTCCTGAGTTCAAGCGATTCTCCTGCCTCAGCCTCCTAAGTAGCTGGGATTACAGGCACCCACCACCTTGCCTGGCTCATTTTTGTATTTTTAGTAGAGACAGGGTTTCTCCATATTGGCCAGGCTGGTCGTGAACTCCTGACCTCAGGTGATCCTCCCACCTCGGCCTCCTGAAGTGCTGGGATTACAGGCTGGAGTGCAATGGTGCAATCTCGGTTCACCACAACCTCACCGTCCCAGATTCAAGTGATTTTCCTGCCTCAGCCTCCCAAGTAGCTGGGATTACAGGCACCCACCACCACGCCTGGCTAGTTTTGTATTTTTAGTAGAGACGGGGTTTCACCATGTTGGCCAGGCTGGTCTTGAACTCCCAACCTCAGGTGATCTCTCTGCCTCGGCCTCCCAAAGTGCTAGGATTACAGGCATGAGCCACTGTGCCCGACTGGGTAAGTTCTTTAGTGGTGAATTCTGAGATTTTGTTACACCTGTCACCCGAGCAGTGTGCACTGTACTCAATGTGTAGTCTTTTCAAAAACTTATTTTATTTTATTTATTTATTTTTGATACAGAGTCTTGCTTTGTCGCCCAGGTTGGAGTGCAGTGGTGCAATCTCGGCTCACTGCACCCTCCACCTCCCCAGTTCAAGCAATTCTCCTGCCTCAGCCTCCTGACTAGCTGGGTTACGGTGCCTGCTACCACCCCTGACTAATTTTTGTATTTTTTAGTAGAGACGGGATTTTATCATGTTGGGCAGGCTGGTCTCAAACTCCTGACTTCGGGCGATCTGCCTGCCTCAGCCTCCCAAAGTGCCAGGATTACAGGCGTGATCCACTGTGCCCAGCCTTTCTTTTTCTTTTTCTTTTTTTGTTTTTTTTTGAGAGTCTTTTATCCCTCACCCACCTCCCACATTTCACCCTGAGTCCCCAAAATTCATTGTATCATTTGTATGTCTTTGCATGCTCATAGCTTAGTTCCCTCTTATAAGTGAGACCATCTTATACTTGGTTTTTCATTCCTGAGTTACTTCACTTAAAACAGCGGCCTCCAACTCCATCTGAGTTGCTGCAAAGGCCATTATTTCGTTCCGCTTTATGGCTGAGTTGTATTCCATGGAGAAAACACCAAATATAAATAGCTTGCTCATGGGAGGCTGAGATGAGACCTGAAGGATGAGAAGAACCCGGTTTGTGTGAAAGAAACAACTTGTTGGCCAGGCGCGGTGGCTCACGCCTGTAATCCCAGCACTTTGGGAGGCCAAGGCAGGCAGATCACAATGTCAAGAGATCGAGACCATCCTGCCCAACACGGTGAAACCCCGTCTCTACTAAAAATACAAAAATTAGCTGGGTATGGTGATGCGTGCCTGTAGTCCCAGCTACTTGAGGCTGAGGTAAGAGAATCGCTTGAACCCGGAGGCAGAGGTTGCAGTGAGCCAAGATCCCGCCACTGCACTCCAGCCTGGGTGACAGAGTGACACGCCATCTTAAAAAAAAAAAATAGAAAAGAGAGAGCGTTGTTTTAGGAACAGTCAGCACGTGCCGAGGTCCTGAGTTGGAGAAGGCTTTTAGGTTTCCAATTACAGCGTCTATTGTCGTATTTTCATGCTACTTTCTAAGAGTGTTACGAGTTAAGGTCCAGGCCCGGCGCGGTGGCTCACACCTGTAATCCCGGCACTTTGGGAGCCCGAGGTGGTGGATAACGAGGTGAGGACATCGAGACCATCCTGGCTAACATGGTGAAACCCCGTCTCTACTAAAAATAAAAAAAAAATTAGCCGGGCGTGGTGGCGGGTGCCTGTAGTCCCAGCTACTCGGGAGGCTGAGGCGGGCGAATGGCGTGAACCCAGGAGGTAGAGCTTGCAGTGAGCCGAGATTGCACCACTGCACTCCAGCCTCGGTGACAGAGGGAGACTCTGTCTCAGAAAAAAAAAAAAAAAAAAAGAGGTAAGGCTCAGTGCAGTGACTCTTGTTTGTCATCCAAGCACTTTGGGAGGCTGAGGTGGGTGGATCACTTGAGCCTAGAAGTTCAACACTAGCCTGGGTAACATGGTGAGAACCTGTATCTACAAAAAAAAAAAAAATTAGCGAGGTGTAGCAGTGCACCCCTGTGGTCCTAGGTGTTCGGGAGGCAGAGGTGGGAGGATTGCTTGAGCCTGGGAGGTGGAGGCTGCAGTGAGCCATGATTGAGCCACTGCACTCCAGCCTGGGTGACAGAGTGAGACTCTGTCTCAAAAATGGAAAGAAAAAAAAAAGAGTTTGTAGCAGCGCATGTTGGTTGGATAGGACCTGAGATAAAATGTTTTTTTGTTCATGGTTTTGCAACCTCAACAAATGTTAGGATACCTTATGGTTTAATGGGAAGCATCGAGGCTTGGAATCTGGAAGCCTGTATGTGACTTTCGTTTACCATGAGACTCTAGGCAAACTGCCTAACTTCTGTGACATACAGTCATATCATTTCTTTTTTCTTTCTTTCTTTCTTTTTTTTTTTTTTTTTGAGACTGAGTTTCGCTCTTGTTGCCCAGGCTGGAGTGCAATGGCGGGATCTTGGCTCACTGCAACCTCCACCTCCCAGGTTCAAGAGATTCTCCTGCCTCAGCCTCCCGAGTAGCTGGGATTACAGGCATGTGCCACCACATCCAGCTAATTTTTTTTTTTTTTTTGAGACGGAGTCTCGCTCTGTCGCCCAGGCTGGAGTGCAGTGGCGCGATCTCGGCTCACTTCAAGCTCTGCCTCCCGGGTTCACGCCATTCTCCTGCCTCAGCCTCCCGAGTAGCTGGGACTACAGGCGCCCGCCACCACGCCTGGCTGATTTTTTGTACTTTTAGTAGAGGCGGGGTTTCACTGTGTTAGCCAGGATGGTCTCGATCTCCTGACCGCGTGATCCTCCCACCTCAGACTCCCAAAGTGCTGGGATTACAGGTGTAAGCCATCGTGCCCGGCCTTTTTTTGTATTTTTAGTAGAGATGGGGTTTCACCATGTTGACTAGGCTGGTCTCGAACTCCTGACCTCAGGAGATCCACCCGCCTCGGCCTCCCAAAGTGCTGGGATTACAGGCGTGAGCCACCGCACCCAGCCAGTCATATCATTTCTGCAGTGAAGGGTGTGGCCAGGGTCTCCACGACTACCTTCAGGTTCAATGATTCACCAGAAGGACACACGGAGCTCAGAAGAGCCATCATACACATAGTTATATTTACAACAATGAAAGAATACAGATGCATATCAGCAAAGGAGAAAGGAGCATGGGATACAGTTTGGGAGAAACCACACGTGAGCTTCTTGTTGTCTTCTCCCAGTGGAGCTGTGGACAGCAATTAATTCCCCCAACAACAAGGTTTGACAACACACACCACTCACTGCCAGCCTGGAGAGCCTCCGCAATCCCTGACATCCAAGGATTTTCTTGGAGACTGGTTACACAGACATGGCAGACACCCTGCATGGCTGACTCCAATCTTCACCTCTTCCAGACTTCCCCAGGTGATCCTATCCTAAATCCCACTGTTAGTACAGACTATCCTGGGTGGCCCAGAGACCCAGCTGAACAAAGATACCCTTGTGAGGTAGGACGTTCTTAGAGACTACAGTTGCCAATTAAGTGCCAATCCTCTCTTTAGAATGTGGAGGGTTTGGACAACACAGGCCTGCTGAGTTAACCTCCCTTTTTTTTTTTTTTGAGGCAGAGTCTCACTCTGTCACCCAGGCTAGAGTGCAGTGGCGTGATCCAAGCTCACTGCAACCTCTGCCTCCCAGGTTCAAGCAATTTTTTGCCTCAGGCTCCTAAGTAGCTGAGATTACAGGTGCCCATCACCATGCCTGGCTAATTTTTTGTATTTTTAGTAGAGACAGGGTTTCACTATCTCGGCCAGGCTGGTCTTGAATTCCTGACCTCGTGATCCACCTGCCTCGGCCTCCCAAAGTGCTGGGGATTACAGGAGTGAGCCACCGCGCCTGGCCTGAGTTAATGCTTTTTTTTTTTTTTTTTTGAGACAGAGTCTCGCTCTGTCACCAAGGCTGGAGTGCAGTGGTGCAATCTCGGCTCACTGCAAGCTCCACCTCCCGGGTTCATGCCATTCTCCTGCCTCAGCCTCCCGAGTAGCTGGGACTACAGGCACCCGCCACCACACCCAGCTAATTTTTTTTTTTTTTTGTATTTTTAGTAGAGATGGGGTTTCACCGTGTTAGCCAGGATGGTCTCGATCTCCTGACCTTGTGGTCTGCCCCCCACCTTGGTTCCCAAAGTGCTGGGATTACAGGTGTGAGCCACTGAGCCCAGCCTTTTTTTTTTTTTTTTTTTTTTTTTTGAGATAGAGTCTCACTCTGTTGCCCAGGCTGGAGTGCAGTGGCGTGATCTTGGCTCACTGCAACCTCCGCCTCCTGGGTTCAAGCAATTCTCTGCCTCATCCGCCCGAGTAGCTGAGATTACAGGCGCCCACCACCATGCCCGGCCAATTTTTGTATTTTTAGTAGGGATGGGGTTTCACCATCTTGGCCAGGCTGGTCTTGAACTCCCGACTTTGTGATCCACCTGCCTCGGCCCCCCAAAGTGCTGGGATTACAGGAGTGAGCCACCGCGCCTGGCCTGAGTTAACTCTTCACTGCACAGAGCTCACCAAGATCTTGCCCAAGATTGGCACCTTATCATTTTGCAGGAAAACTATGACAAGACTTGAGTGTTTCACATCGCACACACATAAAGGGTCAGTCTTGCGTATTTACTTTAAATCTGGAGAACAGGTCTTGACTGTAGGTTCAGTTCAACTCATCAGTTAGGAGCTGCTGACCGAATTCCCAGGGACTCCTGGAATCCACGGCTTTGGGTGATATCAGCAGCTGTGCTTTTGCAGGGGACATCAGAAAGAAAGAAAGAAAGAACATGGGCTGGGCACAGCGGCTCATGCCTGTCATCCCAGCACTTTGGGAGGCCGAGGCAGGTGGATCACCTCAGGTTGGGAGTTCGAGACCAGCCTCAGCAACATGGAGAAATCCCGTCTCTACTAAAAATACAAAAATTAGCCGGGCGTGGTGGCATGTGCCTGTAATCCCAGCTACTCAGGAGGCTGAGGCAGGAAAATCGCTTGAAACCAGGAGGTGGAGGTTACGGTGAGCCGAGATCAGGCCCTTGCACTCCAGCCTGGGCAACAAGAGCAAAAGTCCATCTCAAACAAACAAACAAACAAAAACAAAAAGAAAGAAACCATATTATGATTTTTTTTAAAGGAGAAGGAGAGAAAGAGGCCACACTTATCGTTCGGTATTTTTTTTTTTTTTTTTTGAGATGGAGTCTCGCTCTGTTGCCCAGGCTGGAGTGCAGTGGCGCGATCTGGGCTCACTGCAAGCTCCGCCTCCCAGGTTCAAGCCATTCTCCTGCCTCAGCCTCCCAAGTAGCTGGGACTACAGGCACCTGCCATCACGCCCGGCTAATATTTTTGTATTTTTAGTAGAGACAGGGTTTCACCGTGTTAGCCAGGATGGTCTTGATCTCCTGACCTCGTGATCTGCCCACCTCCGCCTCCCAAAGTGCTAGGATTACAGGCGTGAGCCACCGCGCCCGACCTCAGTATATTCTTATCTTTCTTCTAAGCCTTTTTGTTTTCTGAGGCTAGGTCTGCAGGTGACTAGCCTGGAAGACCTGGGAAAGGCATGACCCATCCAGGTGACCTTTTGTGCCCAGAATAGGTTTAGTCAAATGGGATTGGATAGCAGGCTGACCTCGGGGTGCCTGCCCTGTGTTCCAGGGGATTTCTTTAAAGACCCTCTTCCGGAAGCTGATCTGTACATCCTGGCCAGGGTCCTCCATGACTGGGCAGACGGAAAGTGCTCACACCTGCTGGAGAGGATCTACCACACTTGCAAGCCAGGTAAGTTGTGGGTTTTGCATTTCAGCGTGCGCTTGTGACACGGGGCAGAATTTTACGAGTCACATTTAGAAGACAGGCACTGAAATCATCCCACAGGTAAGGGTAGACATCCTGCCCAATATGGCTTTCCTTTTAGATAACGACCTGCAATAAATAGGGTCCTAATTTCTATTCTATTGATAAAACCACATAAAGATGGAAAAAGTGAAAGGTCCTCTGAAACTTCAGTGGCCTCACTTTGGTGAAATTCTTTCAGAATGAGGCTAGTATTTGTGTGTGTGATGAGGACAGTGCCCCACTGACTTCTGAGGTCCACCCATCCTGATGCTTCATGAGGACGTGGGCACAGCCTCTGTGTATGATGGGGACAGTGTCCCAGTGTCCTGGGAGGTCCATCCATCCTGATGGCACATGAGGACGTGGGCACAGCCTCTGTGTATGATGGGGACAGTGTCCCAGTGTCCTGTGAGGTCCATCCATCCTGATAGCACATGAGGATGTGGGCACAGCCTCTGTGTGTGAGATAGGGACTGTGTCCCAGCTCTCCTGTGAGGTCCACCCATCCTGATGATCCATGAGGATGTGGACACAGCCTCTGTGTGTGTGATGGGGACAGTGTCCCAGTGTCCTGTGAGGTCCACCCATCCTGATGGTTCATGACGACGTGGGCACAGCCTCTGTGTGTGATGGGGACAGTGTCCCAGCGTCCTGTGAGGTCCACCCATCCTGATGGTCCATGAGGATGTGGGCACAGCCTCTGTGTGTGTGTGTGATGGGGACAGTGTCCCAGTTCTCCTGTGAGGTCCACCCATCCTGATGATCCATGAGGATGTGGACACAGCCTCTGTGTGTGTGATGGAGACAGTGTCCCAGTGTCCTGTGAGGTCCACCCATCCTGATGGTTCATGAGGACGTGGGCACAGCCTCTGTGTGTGATGGGTACAGTGTCCCAGCTCTCCTGTGAGGTCCATCCATCCTGATGGCACATGAGGATGCGGGCACAGCCTCTGTGTGTAATGGGGACAGTGTCCCAGCGTCCTGTGAGGTCCACCCATCCTGATGGTCCATGAGGATGTGGGCACAGCCTCTGTGTGTGTGTGTGATGGGGACAGTGTCCCAGTTCTCCTGTGAGGTCCTCCCATCCTGATGATCCATGAGGATGTGGACACAGCCTCTGTGTGTGTGATGGGGACAGTGTCCCAGTGTCCTGTGAGGTCCACCCATCCTGATGGTTCATGACGACGTGGGCACAGCCTCTGTGTGTGATAGGGACAGTGTCCCAGCTCTCCTGTGAGGTCCATCCATCCTGATGGCACATGAGGATGCGGGCACAGCCTCTGTGTGTAATGGGGACAGTGTCCCAGTGTCCTGTGAGGTCCATCCATCCTGATGGTCCATGAGGATGTGGGCACAGCCTCTGTGTGTGAGATAGGGACCATGTCACAGCTCTCCTGTGAGGTCCACCCATCCTGATGCTTCATGAGGACATGGGCACAGCCTCTGTGTATGAGATAGGGACAGTGTCCCAGCTCTCCTGTGAGGTCCACCCATCCTGATGGTCCATGAGGACGTGGGCACAGCCTCTGTGTGTGTGAGGGGACAGTGTCCCAGTGTCCTGTGAGGTCCACCCATCCTGATGATCCATGAGGATGTGGGCACAGCCTCTGTGTGTGTGAGGGGACAGTGTCCCAGTGTCCTGTGAGGTCCACCTATCCTGATGATCCATGAGGACGTGGACACGGTCGCTCTGTGTGTGATGGGGACAGTGTCCCAGCTCTCCTGTGAGGTCCACCCATCCTGATGCTTCATGAGGACATGGGCACAGCCTCTGTGTATGAGATAGGGACAGTGTCCCAGCTCTCCTGTGAGGTCCACCCATCCTGATGGTCCATGAGGACGTGGGCACAGCCTCTGTGTGTGTGAGGGGACAGTGTCCCAGTGTCCTGTGAGGTCCACCCATCCTGATGATCCATGAGGATGTGGGCACAGCCTCTGTGTGTGTGAGGGGACAGTGTCCCAGTGTCCTGTGAGGTCCACCTATCCTGATGATCCATGAGGACGTGGACACGGTCGCTCTGTGTGTGATGGGGACAGTGTCCCAGCTCTCCTGTGAGGTCCATCCATCCTGATGGTTCATGAGGACGTGAGCACAGCCTCTGTGTGTGTGTTGGGGACAGTGTCCCAGTTCTCCTGTGAGGTCCACCCATCCTGATGGTTCATGAGGATGTGGGCACAGCCTCTGTGTGTGTGATGGGGACAGTGTCTCAGTGTCCTGTGAGGTCCACCCATCCTGGTGGTCCATGAGTACATGGACGCAGCCTCTCTGTGTGAGATGGGGACAGTGTCCCAGTTCTCCTGTGAGGTCCACCCATCCTGATGGTCCATGAGGACATGGGCACAGCCTCTCTGTGTGTGATAAGGAGGACAGTGTTCCAGCTCTCCTGTGAGGTCCACCCATCTTGACGGTTCATGAGGACTTGGGCATGGCCTCTATGTGTGAGATGGGGACAGTGTCCCAGTGTCCTGTGAGGTCCACCCATCCTGATGGTTCATGACGACGTGGGCACAGCCTCTGTGTGTGATGGGTACAGTGTCCCAGCTCTCCTGTGAGGTCCATCCATCCTGATGGCACATGAGGATGTGGGCACAGCCTCTGTGTGTAATGGGGACAGTGTCCCAGTGTCCTGTGAGGTCCATCCATCCTGATGGTCCATGAGGACGTGGGCACAGCCTCTGTGTGTGAGATAGGGACCATGTCCCAGCTCTCCTGTGAGGTCCACCCATCCTGATGCTTCATGAGGACGTGGGCACAGCCTCTGTGTATGATGGGGACAGTGTCCCAGTGTCCTGTGAGGTCCATCCATCCTGATAGCACATGAGGATGTGGGCACAGCCTCTGTGTGTGAGATAGGGACTGTGTCCCAGCTCTCCTGTGAGGTCCATCCATCCTGATGGCACATGAGGATGTGGGCACAGCCTCTGTGGTGTGAGATAGGGACCATGTCCCAGCTCTCCTGTGAGGTCCTCCCATCCTAATGATCCATGAGGATGTGGACACAGCCTCTGTGTGTGTGATGGGGACAGTGTCCCAGTGTCCTGTGAGGTCCACCCATCCTGATGGTTCATGACGACGTGGGCACAGCCTCTGTGTGTGATAGGGACAGTGTCCCAGCTCTCCTGTGAGGTCCATCAATCCTGATGGCACATGAGGATGTGGGCACAGCCTCTGTGTGTAATGGGGACAGTGTCCCAGTGTCCTGTGAGGTCCATCCATCCTGATGGTCCATGAGGATGTGGGCACAACCTCTTTGTGTGTGATGGGGACAGTGTCCCAGTGTCCTGTGAGGTCCACCCATCCTGATGGTTCATGAGGACGTGGGCACAGCCTCTGTGTGTAATGGGGATAGCGTCCCAGTGTCCTGTGAGGTCCATCCATCCTGATGGCCCATGAGGACGTGGGCACAGCCTCTCTGTGTGTGATAAGGACAGTGCTCCAGCTCTCCTGTGAGGTCCACCCATCTTTATGGTTCATGAGGACTTGGGCACGGCCTCTGTGTGTGTGATAGGGACAGTGTCCTGTGAGGTCCACCCATCCTGATGCTTCATGATGATGTGCACACAGCCTGTGTGTGTGTGATGGGGACAGTGTCCCAGTGTCCTTTGAGGTCCATGCATCCTGATGGTCCATGAGGACATGGGCACAACCTCTGTGTGTATGATGGGGACAGTGTCCCAGTGTCCTGTGAGGTCCACCCATCCTGATGGTTCATGAGGACATGGGCGCAGCCTCTGTGTGTAATGGGGATAGCGTCCCAGTGTCCTATGAGGTCCATCCATCCTGATGGCCCATGAGGATGTGGGCACAGCCTCTGTGTGTGTGTGATGGGGACGGTGTCCCAGTTCTCCTGTGAGGTCCATCCATCCTGATGGTTCATGAGGACATGGGCACAGCCTCTATGTGTGTGATGGGGACAGTGTCCCAGCGTCCTGTGAGGTTCACCCATCCTGATGATCCATGAGGACGTGGGCACAGCCTCTGAGTGTGTAATGGGGACAGTGCCCTGAATGTCCTCTGAGGTCTGGCTGTCCTTATGGTTCACTGGGACTTTGGCACAGTCTGTCTGTGTGTTTGTGTGTGTTGTGGACTGTGCCCCTCCCTTTCTAGGTGGTGGCATTCTGGTAATTGAAAGCCTCCTGGATGAAGACAGGCGAGGTCCTCTCCTCACGCAGCTCTACTCTCTGAACATGCTCGTGCAGACGGAAGGGCAGGAGAGGACCCCCACCCAGTACCACATGCTCCTCTCTTCTGCTGGCTTCAGAGACTTCCAGTTTAAGAAAACAGGAGCCATTTATGATGCCATTTTAGCCAGGAAATAACTTTTTCTTGTGACCTGGAACTAACGTCAAAGCACACAAGACATAATAATAAAGAGATGTACCTCCAGTGGCTTCTTGTTCTTGGTGTTCACATGATAAGTGACTGGAGGCTTCTGTGGACAGGCTTGGACTGCTTCTACTTTGTAGATTATTTCCCAGGCTTTACTGAGGACCACGCTGATGGGGGTGTGAGCTCAGCTTTGATATTGACTGTAAGCAAAGTTTTGGTCCTCTTCATGCTGTAAAGTGGGACTCCAGTGTTCACCTTGAGGGGTGTCTGTTAGAAGCTTCACCCTGAACAGAACTTTGGCACCAGTGATGGATGTAGCAACTATAGGTGTCTATGAAATATGAGGTTCTCCTTTCAGGCTGCCTTGCACAGCTCTGTGACTTATTAGTGATGCCATTTCAACAGTGAGAAAGGTGAGGCTTTCTGTCTCTCTCTCTCTTTCTGCCTCAGACAGTCCCGTCTGTCTCTCCTGTATGGATCTGTACTCAAATCTTTTCATGTAGCCACCATGAGAATGCAGGCATTTGCCGCCAGATTAGATCACACCCCACCTGTGGATACAGAGAAATCAGCAGAAGATGCTACAGAAGAGGAAAATATTTCCCTCCTACCAATCTCATACCCATTTCTCCCTGGGCCTCTTCCGCGATGTCAACAAGGTTTTCTACTTCTTGTTTTCCTCTAGTGTACATTTTAGATTATTTTGGTACTTTCTTTACTCTCAGTCTAAACATTTTTTTTTCAACTAAAAAGATGAGAAAACAAAACAAAATGGAATAATCGTCAAAGCAAGTTGTTGTGGGTTGAATTATGTTCCCCAAAAGATATGTCCAGGCTGTGGCCCCTGGAACCTGTGAATGGTACCTTATTTAGAAGTAAGATCTTTGCTGATGAAATCAAGTTAAGATGAGGTCATTAGGATGAGCTCTAAATCCAATATGACTGATGTGCTTATAAGAAAACAAGAGACACAGAAACACACAGAAGAGAGGGGAGATTGCCACATGAGGACACAGACACAGGTGAGAAGGCCACATGGAGACAGAGGCAGAGACTAGAGTGATACAGCCACAAGCCCAGGGACACCTGGAGCCCCCAGGAACTGGGAGAGGCAGGAAGAGTCCTCCCCTAGAGCCTCTGGAGGGAACGTAGCTCTGCGACATCTTGATCTCAGAATTCTAGTTTGCAGTACTGGGCAAGTTTATTATTATTATTATTATTATTATTATTATTATTATTATTATTATTTTGAGACAGAGTCTCGCTCTGTCACCCAGGCTGGAGTGCAGTGGCATGATCTCGGGTCACTGCAAGCTCCACCTCCCGGGTTCATGCCATTCTCCTGCCTCAGCCTCCCAAGTAGCTGGGACTGCAGGTGCCCGCCACCGCGCCTGGCTAATTTTTTTGTATTTTTAGTAGAGACAGGGTTTCACTGTGGTCTCGATCTGCTGACCTCATGATCTGCCCACCTCAGCCTCCCAAAGTGCTGGGATTACAGGCGTGAGCCACTGCACCCGGCCCCAAGCCCCTATCAGCTTTAAAGAAAACTTCAGTTTTTAAAACTAAGATCCTGACTTTCCTGTATGGTGAGTGCTGAGACATTCCTCCCTGATGGCTGCTCCATGGAGGAAGGGCTAGGGTCTGACTTGGGAACTGCCTCCCCTTCTGGGCAGAGAGGAGGACCAGAGCAGGCAGGGTCTTCCATCCCTACTGAAGGGGTTGGAGGTGGGAGATGGTCTCTGTCCAGGCTGACCCTTTTGATGCTGGAGCCTGGCTGGTTTTCCAAGTCCCCATCCATGTGGTAGACATGGCTATGGTGGGCATTGTTCATTGCCATCCTGTCTTCCTTTGTATTCAGAGATCCTCTTAGAGACAGCCAAAGAGTCTCCATTAGAATTTCTGGGGTGGGCATCCCTTGTACTTGGCTGGGAGCCACCTCATCAGCACCACTGTCCTGCCTCTCCATTCACCATGAGAACCTCATGGGCTCCTCTTCCAAGTTCAGGAGCCAGGGGGTTCTAGAAGTTGCCCATTATACCATCACCCCCCATTGGACCCTCTTTGCCTCAGGTCAAGTAGGCACAGGGAGTTTTCTTCCTAACCAGAAACTTAGCAGAGAAAGACAGCTCCTCTCATCTTCTTGCAGGCTCCCCTCAATCTTTATGAGTGGTTTTCTGGGATTTCTTTCTCTTGTCTGGGAGGATACCCCAGCTTCTCTTTCCCAAGGCAGAGCATTCAGACAGATGCTAATTCCTTCCCACACACCCAAAGTTAGTTGTCACTTATGCCACTGGCCTGGGGTTCCTGGGAGTGGGAAGGTGTATTTATTTGGGATTTTTTTTCCCTTTTGTCCTTAAATTCCAAGTCCTGGTGAGTTAATCGACATAATGTACCAAAATCTATTTTTTCCTCCTATTTCTTCCTCTCCTTCCTTCCTCCCTCCCTTCCTTCCTTCCCTCTTTCTTTCTCTCTTTCTTTCTTTCTTTCTTTCTTTCTTTTTTTTTTTTTTTTAACGGAGTCTCGCTGTCTCCCAAGCTGGAGTGCAGTGGTGCGATCTCGGCTCACTGCAAGCTCCGCCTCCCAGGTTCACGCCTTTCTCCTGCCTCAGCCTCCTGAGTAGCTGGGACTACAGGCACCTGCCACCATGCCCGGCTAATTTTTTGCATTTTTAGTAGAGACGGGGTTTCACCATGTTAGCCAGGATGGTCTCAATCTCCTGACCTCGTGATCCACCTGCCTCAGCCTCCCAAAGTGCTGGGATTACAGGCGTGAGCCATCACGCCCAGACTCACTCTTTCTTTCTTTCTTTCTCTTTCTTCTTTCTTTCTTCTTTCTTCTCTCTTTTGTTCTTTCCTTTCTTTCCTTGTTTCTCTTTCCCCCTTTACCTCTTTTTTCTTTTAATTCCTTTCTTCTCTTTCTTTCTTCTTTCTTTCTTTCCTTGTTTCTCTTTCCTCCTTTACCTCTTTCTTCTTTTTCTTCCTTTCTTCCCTTTCATTTCTCTTTCTTTCTTTCCTTCTTTCTTTCTTTCTTTTCTTCCTTTCTTTCTTTCTTTCTTTCCCCTTTCTGATTTTCTATCTAATGCTCTAAGTTGTAAAAAGAAGAAAAAACGTGAGCATTTGTCACTGCTTTTTCTTCTTGCAGACAGTTTCATTGGGTGTTTGTATTTGGCTGTGTAGTGACCTGTAGCTATTAGTGACCTGTAGCTGCTATAACAAGTTATCACAAATGTGGTAGCTGAAAACAACACAAATTAACTGTCTTACAGTTATGAAGAACAGAAGGCTGAAGTCAGTTTCCCTAGGCTAACATAAAAGTGTTGGCAGGACTGGTTTGTTCTAGAGGCTTTGGAGGTGAATGCATTTTCTTGCCTTGCCAGCTTCCAGAAGCTGCCTGCTTTCCTTGGCTCATGGTCCCTTCCTCCACTTGCAAAACCCAAAAAACCCACACCCACATCACTCCGGGCTCTGCTTCCATTGTCACCTCTTCTATAACTTTGATCCTCTTGCCTCCCTCTCATAAGGAGCCTTCTGATGACAGATGGCCAACCCAGAGAATCCAGGACAGCCCCCCTCTTAGGATCACTAATTAAACCACAGTTGCCAAGTGTGTTTTTCCAGGTGAGGTCACATATTCACAGGTTCTAGAGACTGGGATATGGATAGCTTTGGGGGATATTATTCCTCTACCATATGGGGAGTGGGATGTATAAATCTTTGGGGCCATTATTCTGTCTATCACATGGGGATTTGGGTGTTGATAACGTTTTTAGGGTCATTATTCTGTCCACCATGTGGGGATTAGGATGTGGACATCTTTGGGGGCCATTACTCCTTCTACCACATGGGATTGCAATGTAGACATCTTTGGGGGCCATTATTCTGTCTCCCACATGGGATTAGGATGTGGACATCTTTGGGGCCATTATTCTGTCTCCCACATGGGGATTAGGATGTGGACATCTGGCTGGGCGCAGTGGCTCACGCCTGTAATCCCAGCACTTTGGGAGGCTGAGGCAGGCGGATCACAAGGTCAGGAGATGGAGACCATCCTGGCTAACATGGTGAAACCCCATCTCTACTAAAAATACAAAACATTGGCCAGGCATGGAGGCGGGCGCCTGTAGCCCCAGCTACTAGGGAGGCTGAGGCAGGAGAATGTCATGAACCCGGGAGGCAGAGGTTGCAGTGAGCCGAGATCGCGCCACTGCACTCCAGCCTGGGCGACAGAGCGAGAATCCATCTCAAAATAAATAAATAAATAAAATAAAAGCGTGTGTATACGTTCATATATACAGACAGTTTCCAGCTTACAGGGGTTGGATTTACAACTTTTCAGCGTTACGATCAGTGTATCAAGATACTAAATGCATTTTTAAGTTAAGGTATGTGGACCCATGATAGACTTGTGGGGAGGTAACCCCACTGTAAGTCAAGGGGCATCCCTCTGTGAGTATATAGATTCTCCACCCCCTAAAAAAATTATAAGCACTGTGACCACCCCTAAAGTGGCTCAGGCTCATGCATGCAGCCCGCCTGGGCTTGAATGCTCTTTGCAAACATACGTTAGATCTGGACAGCCCAGTTCTTCAGGGAAACCCTCTTGTGGCCATGGCAACATGTGGACCATTCCGGAAGAGCGAGAACCGGTGCCTGCCAGCAGGTGGCAGCATGGGGCAGCTGATGTAACCCGCCTTCCTTCGCTCCAAGATTGCACCTGTCAGAGGCAGTCAGGGCTAGGGTGACCATGAATGGGGAAAAAGCAACCCCCGCCCCAACTTTATTGCTTTGCCGCTTTTTTTTTTTTTTTTTTTTTTGAGATGGAGTCTCGCACTGTCGCCTGGGCTGGAGTGCAAAGGCAAGATCTCGGCTCACTGCAACATCCATCTCCTGGGTTCAAGCGATTCTCCTGCCTTGGCCTCCCAAGTAGCTGGGGTTATAGGCACCTGCCACCACGCCCGGCTAATTTTTTTTTTTTGTATTTTTAGTAGAGACGGGGTTTCACCATGTTGGCCAGGCTGGTCTCGAACTCCTGACCTCGTGACCCGCCCGCCTCGGCCTCCCAAAGTGTTGGGATTACAGGCGTGAGCCACCGTGCCCAGTCTGCTTTGCTGTTTTAAATGTTGGGTTTCACTAAAAACAATCCCACATCCAAAAGGATTTTTTCATTATTTTCCCCTATCAAGGGCAGATACACTAAAACTTCAGAGGCTGGCCTGGCGCAGTGGCTCATGCCTGTAATCCCAGCACTTTGGGAGGCCGAAGGGGGTGTATCAGTTGAGGTCAGGAGTTCGAGACCACCCTGGCCAACATGGTGAAACCCTATCTCTACTAAAAAGCACAAAATTAGCTGGGCGTGGTAGTGGGCGCCTGTAATTCCAGCTACTCGGGAGACTGAGGCAGGAGAATCGTTTGAACCCGGGAGGTGGAGGTTGCAGTGAGCCAAGATCGCGCCACTGCCCTCCAGCCTGGGCAACAAGAGCAAAACTTGGTCTCAAAAAAAAAAAAAAAAATCGGAGGCTTACATTTTCTCTTGTTGAAAAATGAGGAGAGGGATATTTTCCCACTTTCCGCCCCGCCCGCCTCCCCAGCAAACTGGTAGCTGCAAGTTCTTTGTCTGCCTTTTTCAAATGTGTGTAAATCTTTTAAAGAAAGCCGCACCACAGCTCAAGAATGTTTCCTGCAGTGTCTGGGAGGAATCTCTTTGAAATGTGATCCCCAAGGGGGAGGAAAAAAAGCCTCATCCCCCAGGGTCCACAGAGGAGATGAGCTTAATTTAATCTGTCACCTCACTCCAAATTGCAAAGCCTACACCTCCAGTCAAAATGAGTCCTTGTTTAGTTTCAGAAAACGAAAGGAAAGGGCTGTCTCCACTTTGCTGCGTAAAAGGATGAGATTTCTTTCTTTTTTTCCTTTTCTTTTTTTTTTGAGACGGAGTTCTGCTCTTGTTACCCAGGCTGGAGTGCAGTGGTGCGATCTTGGCTCACCGATACCTCTGCCTCCCGGGTTCAAGCGATTCTCCTGCCTCAGCCTCCCGAGTAGCTGGGATTGCAGGCAGGCACCACCATGCCCAGCTTATTTTTTGTATTTTTAGTGGACACAAAGTTTCTCCATGTTGGTCAGGCTGGTTTCGAACTCCCGACCTCAGGTGATCCACCTGCCTCAGCCTCCCAAAGTGCTGGGATGACAGGCGTGAGCCACCACACCCGGCCCATAAAAGGGTGAGATTTCTTTCTGTGTTTCTGATCCCTTTCACAGATGGCCTGGGATGTATATCACATTTGAATTTAATGCTTGTTCTGTAGAAAAATGGTTTTCTTTTTCTTCTACCCTTGAGGAGAGGGGTTAAGGAAGGAGTTCCTGGATTGGGAGGAGTTTTTTTGCTTTTGTTTTGTTTTGTTTTTTTGAGACAGAGTCCCTGTGACTCAGTCTGGAGTGCCCTGGAAGATCTTGGCTCACTGCAACCTCCGCCTCCACGGTTCAAGCGATTCTCCTGCCTCAGCCTCTCGAGTAGCTGGAATTACAGTTGTGCACCATCATCTCTGGCTAATTTTTGTATTTTTTTTTTTGAGATAGAATTTCTCTCTTGTTGCCCAGACTGGAGTGCAATGGCGTGATCTCAGCTCACCACAACCTCCGCCTCTCAGGTTCAAGCGATTCTCCTGCCTCAGCTTCCCTAATAGCTGGGATTACAGGCATGTGCCACCATGCCCAGCTAATTTTTGTATTTTTAGTAGAGACGGGGTTTCACCATGTTGGCCAGGCTGGTCTCGAACTCCGGACCTCAGGTGATCCACCTGCCTTGGCCTCCCAAAGTGCTGCAATTACAGGCGTGAACCACCGTACCCGGCCAATTTTTGTATTTTTTTGGTAGAGACAGGGTTTCTCCATGTTGGTCAGGCTGGTCTCGAACTCCTGACCTGAAGTGATCTGCCCACCTTGGCCTCCCAATGTGCTGGGATGAGAGGTGTGAGCCACTGCACCTGGCCTTTGGTTGTTTTTTTTGTTTTTTTTTTTTGAGACAGAGTCCCTGTCACTCAGTCTGGGGTGTCGTGGCTGATCTCAGCTCACTGCAACCTCTGCCTCCAGGATTCAAGCGATTCTCCTGCCTCAGCCTCCTGAGTAGCTGAGATTACAGGCGCCTGCCACACGCCTGGCTGATTTTGTATTTTTTAGTAGAGATGGAGTTTGATCATGTTGCTTAGGCTGGTCTCGAACTCCTGACCTCAAGTGGTCCGCCCGCCTCGGCCTCCCAAAGTGCTGGGGTGACAGGCATGAGCCACCACTCCTGGTAGAGATTTTGCTTTTTAATTCTATTTCCTTAACACCTTGAACATGTATGGCTTGGGCTGTTCCTCATCTTAGCCTTATGTTTTGATTCGATTGTCTTCCAATGAGCACCTTATTATTTAAAAGTGGACTTCAAGATGGGACTGTACCGTTTCCTTTTCTATCACACTTCACTGATGGACCATGAACTCTATTATTAATATTATTATTGAGAGAGTTTCGCTCTTGTTGCCCAGGCTGGAGTGCAATGGTGTGATCTCAGCTCACTGCAACCTCTGCCTTCCGGTTTCAAGCGATTTTCCTTCCTCAGCCTGCCGAAGAGCTGGGATTACAGGCACACACCACCATGCCCGGCTAATTTTTGTATTTTTAGTAGAGACAGGGTTTCACCATGTTGCCCAGGCTGGTCTCGAACTCCTGACCTCATGATCCGCCAGCCTCGGCCCCCCAAAGTGCTGGGACTACAGGCATGTGCCACCACACCCGGCTAATTTTTGTATTTTTAATAGAGACGGGGTTTCACCATGTTGCCCAGGCTGATCTTGAACTCCTGACCTCGTGATCCGCCCGCCTCGGCCTCCCAAAGTGCTGGGACTACAGGCATGTGCCACCACACCTGGCTAATTTTTGTATTTTTAATAGAGACAGGGTTTCACCATGTTGCCCAGGCTGGTCTCGAACTCCTGACCTCATGATCCGCCCGCCTCGGCCTCCCAAAGTGCTGCGATGACAGGTGTGAGCCACCACGCCCGGTCACCATGAACTCTAATGTCAGAAATTACCGAGGTGCTGTTTCTGCATTTTTTTTCTAGTATGGATCCTGGTAAGCCACATCCAGAAGAGATTTCTCTGGAAGAACTTTGCCTTGAATGGAAGCAATTGTCCTGATGGCCACTGCGGGGAGGAAGCATCCTTTTCTCTCTTCGAATTGTAACACGAGAAGGATCTGAGGCAGGTGTCCATAATTGAGGAAGTTGACTTTGCCAGGGTTGAGGACACCATGACATAACCTCAGGAGGTCTTGATGACGTGGGCCCAAGGTGGTTGGGGTGTAGCTTGCTTTTATACATTTTAGGAAGACTTGAAGCATCAATCAATACATGTAAGATGTACGTTGGTTCTATCTCGAAGGGCGGGGTGACTCAAAGCGGGGTTACACTTAAACATATTCAGGGCCGGGCGCGGTGGCTCACACCTGTCGTTCTAGCACTTTGGGCGGCCGAGGTGGGTGGGTCACCTGAGGTCAGGAGTTCGAGACCATCCTGGCCAACATGGTGACACCCTGTCTCTACTAAAAATACAAAATCAGGCCGGGTGCAGTGGCTCACGCCTGTCATCCCAGTACTTTGGGAGGCCGAGGCGGGCAGATGACGAGGTCAGGAGATCAAGACCATCCTGGCTAAGACGGTGAAATCCCATCTCTACTAAAAATACAAAAAAATTAGCCTGATGTGGTGGCGGGCACCTGTAGTCCCAGCTACTCGGGAGGCTGAGGCAGGAGAATGGAGTGAACCCGGAAGGTGGAGTTTGCAGTGAGCCGAGATTGAGCCACTGCACTCCAGCCTGGGCGACAGAGCGAGACGCTGTCCAAAAAAAAAATTAGCTGGGTGTGGTGGTGTGAACCTGTAATCTCAGCTACTTGGGAGGCTGAGGCAGGAGAATCGCTTGAACACTTGAGGCCAGGAGTTTGAGATCAGCTTGGCCAACATGGCGAAACCCGGTTTCTACTAAAAATACAAAAAAATCAGCACAGCGTGGTGGCACACGCTTGTAATCTCAGCTGCTAGGGAGGCTGAGGCATGAGAATTGCTTGAACCTGGGAGGTGGAGGTTGCAGTGAACCGAGATCACGCCACTGCACTCCAGCCTGGGCGACAGATGGATACTCTGTCTCAAAACAAACAAACAAACAAACAAAAACATACTTATTGGCAATTGGTTGAAAGAGTTATTATCCGTAGTAAGGAATGTCTGGCTTATGATGGTGTTGTAGAGACCGAGGTTTTATTATGCAGATGAAGCTTCCCAGGTAGCAGGCTTCTGAGAGAAGAGACTGCAAATGTTTTTTTCTTTTTTCTTCTCTTTTTCTTTTTCTTTTTGACGGAGTTTCACTCTTGTCATCCAGGCTGGAGTGCAGTGGCGGAATCTTGGTTCATTGCAACCTCCGCCTCCCAGGTTCAAGTGATTCTCCTATCTCAGCCTCCTGAGTAGCTGGGATTACAGGCATGCACCACCACGACCAGCTAATTTTTGTATTTTTAGTAGAGATGGGGTTTCACCATGTTGGCCAGGATGGTCTCAGTCTCTTGACCTCATGATCCGCCCGCCTCGGCCTCCCAAAGTGCTGGGATGACAGGCGTGAGCCACCGCGCCCAACCAGAGACTCTAGATGTTTCTGACCAGACTTAAGGTCTGTGTTGATGTTCATGCTGAAAGATCAGAGGTGTTTGAACCACAGTGACTCCATCTTAAATAAAGGCTAGGTAAAATGAGGCTGAGACTTACTGGGCTGCATTCCCAGATGGTTAAGGCATTCTAAGTCACAGGATGAGATAGGAGGTTGGTACAAGATACAGGTGATAAAGACCTTGCTGATAAAACAGGTTGCAGTAAAGAAGCCGGCCAGAACCCACCAAAACCAAGATGGCTACAAGAGTGACCTCTGGTCGTCCTCACTGCTATATTCCCACCAGCACCATGACAGTTTTCAAATGCCATGGCAACGTCAGGAAGTTACCTTATATGGTCTAAAAAGGGGAGGCATGAATAATCCACCCCTTGTTTAGCATATCTTCAAGAAATAACCATAAAGGCCAGGTGCGGTGACTCACGCCTGTCATCCCAGCACTTTGGGAGGCCGAGGCAGGCGCATCACGAGGTCAGGAGTTTGACACCAGCCTGACCAACATGGCAAAACCCCATCTGTACTAAAAATACAAAAATCAGCCCAGCGTGGTGGTGCATGCCTGTAGTCCCAGCTACTCGGGAGGCTGAGGCAGAAGAATCGCTTGAACCCGGGAGGCAGAGGTTGCGATGAGCCGAGATCGTGCCACTGCACTCCAGCCTGGGTGACAGAGCAAGACTCCGTCTCAAAATCAAAAAAAAAAAAGAAAGAAAAGAAAGAACGAACCATAAAAATGGGTAACCAGCAACCTTGGGGACTGCTCTGTCTACGGAGTAGCCATTCTTTTATTCCTTTACTTTCCCAGTAAACTGGCTTTCCCTTTGGTCTATGGACTTGCCCTCAATTCTTTCTTGCATGAGATCCTAGAACCCTGTCTTGGGATCTGGATGAGGACCCCTTTCTGGTAACAGAGGGGGGTGGCGAGGCCTGGCCAACCTCCACTTCCCAACATGGCATGAACTTTAAATTGAAATTGAAATAATTTCATGTTAAATTTTAGAGTGTCCTGGCCAAGGAGGGAGTCCATTCAGATTTTTATTTTTGCTTTATTTATTTATTTTTTATTTTTTTGAGAAGGAGTCTCGCTCTGTTGCCCAGGCTGGAGAGCAGTGGCCCCAACTCGGCTCACTGCAACCTCCGCCTGCCGGGTTCAAGCGATTCCCCTGCCTCAGCCTCCCAAGCAGCTGGGACTATAGGCGCCCGCCACCATGCCTGGCTAATTTTTTAATTTTTAGTAGAGATGGGGCTTCACCATGTTGGTCAGGCTGGTCTTGAACTCCTGACCTCGTGATCCGTCCGCCTCGGCCTCCCAAAGTGCTGGCATTACAGGCATGAGCCACCACGCCCGGCCTATTTTTGGTTTATGAGAGGAGCTGCTGATACCTGGAGACTTGATACCCACAAGCTCCCCTTAGCCACAGTTCCAAAACAGGACATGGCTCAAGACCGCGTCTGGGGAGGAGGGGGAGACAGGATAATTCAGGCCTGCTGGGTGCTGCCTGCTGGGGGTACCCAGGTTCTGTAGATGTGTAAAGCCAGAGAGCTGGGACCAGAGTCTGCTGTTTCATTTTGCCCAAGACTTTCTGTGGACCTCCTGGAATGAGGCAGAGCAGCTGATGGTTGTTTTTTTTTTTTTTTTGACAGAGTCTTTCTCTGTCACCCAGGCTGGAGTGCAATGGCGCGATCTCGCCTCACTGCAACCTCCGCCTCCCAGGTTCAAGTGATTCCCCTGCCTCAGCTCCCGAGTAGCTGGGATTACAGGCGCGCACCACCACGCCCGGCTAATTTTTGTATTTTTAGTAGAGATGGGGTTTCAGCATGTTGGTTAGGCTGGTCTTGTACTCCTGACCTCAAGTGATCCACCCGCCTCGGCCTCCCAAAGTGCTGGGATGACAGGCGTGAGCCACCACGCCAGGCCTGGGTAATATCTCTTATAGCCAGAGTGATTTTAGAGTGACCTTCACATATCGTGACCCGTGAGTGAGTTTCCTGGGCGTGATGGTTAATACTGAATGTCAGGTTGATTGGATTGAAAGATCCAATCAAAGCGTTGTTCCTGGGTGTGTCTGTGAGGGTGTTGCCAAAGGAGAATAACACTAGAGTCAGTGGACTCGGAGAGGCAGAACCCCCCTCAATCTGGGTGGGCACCGTCTCATCAGCTGCCAGTCTGGCCAGAATAAAAGCAGGCAGAGGAGCGTGAAAAGGCTAGACTGGCTTAGCCTCCCAGCCTCCATCTTCCTCACTTGCTGGATGCTTCCTGCCCTGGACCACATATATACACATATATATGTGTATATATGTATACACATATATACACATATATGTGTATATGTGTATGTATACACACGTGTATACATACATATACACGTATATATGTGTATGTATACACGTGTATATGTGTATGTATACACGTGTATACATACACATATACACGTGTATACACACACATATACACGTGTATACACACACATACACGTGTATACACACACATACACGTGTATACACACACACATACACGTGTATACACACATATACACACGTGTATATACACACATACATACACACGTGTATATACACACACATACACACGTGTATATATACACACATACACACACGTGTATATATACACACATACACACACGTGTATATATACACACATACACACGTGTATATATACACACATACACACGTGTATATATACACACATATACACACGTGTATATATACACACATATACACACGTGTATATATACACACATATACACACGTGTATATATACACACATATACACACGTGTATATATACACGTGTATACACACACAATACATATATATGTATGTATATGTGTGTGTATCTATACACATATACACATATATGTGTATGTGTGTATGTATACACGTATATACACATATACACATATATGTGTATGTGTGTATGTATACACGTGTATATACACATATATACATATATGTGTATGTGTGTATGTATACACGTGTATATACACATATATACATATATGTGTATATGTGTATGTATACACGTGTATATACACATATATACATATATGTGTATATGTGTATGTATACACGTGTATATACACATATATACATATATGTGTATATGTGTATGTATACACGTGTATATACACATATATACATATGTGTATAAGTGTATGTATACACGTGTATACATACACATATATACACGTGTATACATACACATATATACACGTGTATATATACACACACATATACACGTGTATACATACACACATATACACGTGTATACACACACATATACACGTGTATACACACACATATACACGTGTATATATACACACATATACACGTGTATACACACACATATACACGTGTATATATACACACATATACACGTGTATACACACACATATACACGTGTATACACACACATATACACGTGTATACACACATATATACACGTGTATATATACACACATATATACACGTGTATATATACACACATATATACACGTGTATATATACACACATATATACACGTGTATATATACACACATATATACACGTGTATATATACACACATATATACACGTGTATATATACACACATATATACACGTGTATATATACACACATATATACACGTGTATATATACACACATATATACACGTGTATATATACACACATATACACGTGTATATATACACACATATATACACGTGTATATATACACACATATATACACGTGTATATATACACACATATATACACGTGTATATATACACACATATATACACGTGTATATATACACACATATATACACGTGTATATATACACACATATATACACGTGTATATATACACACATATATACACGTGTATATATACACACATATATACACGTGTATATATACACACATATATACACGTGTATACACATATATGTGTATATATACACATATATGTATATACACACGTATACACACACGTATATACACGTGTATATACACACACGTATATGCACGTGTATATACACACACGTATATGCACGTGTATATACACACGTATATACACAGACACATACACACACATATATACACACATATACACACACAATACATATATATGTGTGTGTGTGTGCGTGTGTGTGTATATATCTTCTATGAGTTCTATTCCTCTAAGGAACCATGACTAATACAATGTATATGGTCTAAAAAGAGTACACATGAATAATCCACTCCTAGTTTAGCATGTCATCAAGAAATAACCATAAAAATGGGGGCCAGGTGTGGTGGCTCACGCCTGTCATCCCAGCACTTTGGGAGGCCGAGGTGGGTGGATCGCCTGAGGTCGGGAGTTCGAGACCAGCCTGGCCAACATGGTGAAACCCCATCTCTACTAAAAATACAAAAAAATTAGCCGGGCATGGTGGCAGTTACCTGTAATCCCAGCTACTCGGGAGGCTGAGGCAGGAGAATCGCTTGAACCCGGGTGGCGGAGGTTGCAGTGAGCCGAGATCACGCCACTGCACTCCAGCCTGGGTGACAGAGTGAGACTCCATCTCAAAAAAAAAAAAAGAAAAGGTTGTATTCTTTTGAGTCCTTGATAGCCTCTGACTGAATACATCATGTATTAGTTTGGTGTAGAAGTAACGGAGTGAAAACAAAAACAACAAAACAACCACCACCACCACCACCAGAAAAAACACCCAGGCACAAAAGTGCAAAATGGCACAATATCATTTGCATGAAGTGTGTAGAATAAGACTGTTTGCAGAGTCAGAGAGCAGATGGGTGATTGCTTAAGGCTGAGAGCAGGGAGACTGGGGAGTGACGGTTTAATGGGTATGGGGTGGTTTTTTTTGGGTTACGAAGGTGTTCTGGAACTAGCTAGGGCCGGTGGTTGTGTAAAATGCTCAGTGCACTAAATCGTCTCTTCATTGTGCAATTTTTAAAATGGCAAACTGTGTGTGATGGGTATTTTCCCACAGTAAGAAACAGCAGCAGCACAAAGGGAGGTGATAACTCACGTCATATCACACCCTGCAGGCCCCATCACCCTTCCTCCTTCCTCTGTTCACCTCCTCCTCCTTTTCCGGGCTCTGCAGACGAGCCCGGGCAGCCCTCCCCGCTGGCCGTCTGGACCCAGGCCTGCCTGTCTTGGGTGCATTTTAGGACATTAAGTCTGGCTGGAACCTGAGAGCATCAGCCATGCGGTAAGTCCCCACGTCCCTCCAGCAGTGTGGGAGGGGAGCTCTCTCCTTTGCTTTCGTACACTCTGGAGAAAATTGTCAGGGAGCAGACATGAAGAGCCTCTGGGGAGATTCAGTGAGGGCTGGCAGGCAGGTGTCCAGGAGCCTGAGTGACTCACGAGAGAAACGACGTGTTCCTTGAAGACAAATTCATCAAGGGATTGGTTTAAATAATTCCTGCTCAGCACATCGCAAATTAAGCTTCATCATCAGACACTGCATCTGTTGCCTCTTCTAGAAACATGAGCTCTAAGCTCAGTGACACCGTCTGTCAGGGTTTCAACGTTTCACCCCCACCAGGGGAGCCGGTTTCCATACACCAAAGCTCTCCAAGGTCCAGTTCTGAGGATGGGGAACGCTGGCTGTCTGGTGACGACCTTTCCAAAGCTGCCCTGTCCTCTTGCATTAAGAAAGATTAATTTGCACTCCGAGAGGAGAGGCGCAGAAGGTTAACAAGATTAGAGAGAGCTCCTGAGACCTGCGGTGAGAGTCCCTGAGGGATGTGGCTAATAAAACTGTAAAACCAAGGCAGGCGGTGTCTCTCACGGCCGGGTCCTGATTTCAGGGCCGCAAATGTCTACCTCTTCTAGGCAGTTTGCTACCTCAATAATTTAGGTTCTCAGTTGTGGTTATCCAAGCCCCAGCACACTTTTTTGTTTGTTTGTTTGTTTTGCAGTTTGCAGGTGATACTTAGTTTCTAAAGATGTGTTTTTCTATTTTTCTTTCTTTCTTTCTTTTTTTTTTTTTGACAGAATCTCACTCTGTCACCCAGGCTGGAGTGCAGTGGCCCGATCTCAGCTCACTGCAAGCTCCGCCTCCCGGGTTCACGCCATTCTCCTGCCTCAGCCTCCCGAGTAGCTGGGACTACAGGTGCCCGCCACCACGCCTGGCTAATTTTTTGTATTTTTAGTAGAGACGGGGTTTCACTGTGTTAGCCAGGATGGTCTCGAACTCCTGACCTCGTGATCCACCCACTTCGGCCTCCCAAAGTGCTGGGATGACAGGCGTGAGCCACCGCGCCCGGTCTATTTTTCTTAACTAAGAAATGTGTATGTGTGTGCATATGGTTGTGTGGCTGGTAGAGGTGGAGAGCTTTAGGAATGTGTGTATGCATGTGTGTTTCTGCGTGTGTCTGTGTATGTGTTTGTGTGTTATCTTTGCTTGTGATTATGTTTGTGTCTGTACATATGTGTGTGTCTTTGTGGATGTGTGTTTGTATATGTATGGCTGTCTGTGTGTGTTTGCCTCTTTGTGTATGCATGTGAATGTGTGTGTTTATATTTGTGTATTTATGTCTGTGTAAGTGTATTATGTATTTGCACGAGTGTGTTTCTGCATGTGTATATTTGGGTGTGTATGTGTGTGTGCATGTGTGTGTATATGCATGCTAGTGTGTGTGCAGTTGTTTGTGTATGCATGTGTGCATATGTGCATGTGTGCATTTGTGTGTAGATATGGATATGGATGAGCGTGTATATTAGTGTCTGTATGCATTTGTGTGTATGTTTGTGCATGTGTATATTTGGGTGTGTAGATATGGATATGTATGAGCATGTATATTAGTGTCTGTATGCATTTGTGTGTGTTTGTGCATATGTGCATGTGTGCCTTTGTGTGTGTACATATGGATATGTATGCGCGTGTATGCTGGTGTCTGTATGCATTTGTGTGTATGTGTTTGTGCATGTGTATATTTGGGTGTGTGTAGATATGGATATGTATGAGTGTGTATGCCTGTTAGTGTCTGTATGCATTTGTGTGTATGTATTTGTGTATGTGAATGTAAGCATTTGCACATGTGTGTGTATACGTGTCTGCATGTGTGCGTCTATGTGTGTGCGTGTATGTGCAAGTGCGTATGTGTATAGGCACATGCTGATTTGTGTGTGTGAGAGGAGGGGGCACAGGCAGACACTCTCTGTGTGGTCCCAGGTGGGGCCTGGTGGCAACGAGCCTGGTGCGTTTAGCCCTGGGTGGATGTGGTAGCGGAGGGAACAGCAGGGCAGCGTCCGAGGTGTGAAAAAGCACAACCTGCCCCGAGAGAGCCCTGCGCTCTGGGCCATCTTGACTTCTCAGGGCACAGGTACATTCCTCACAGGTGACCTGAGTGTGGAGGAAAGGCCGTCTCTGCAGGCCAGGGGGCTCGCTGGTTAGTGCTCACACCCAGAGTGCACCCGGACGGCACCAGAGATCTTCCTACCTCCCAGGAGCCGTTGCACGATCTCCGGGCATCGTCACCCCCGACCTCGGGCACCACGAGACTCCATTTACAGACGGGAAGCGGCCTGGGGCTGACCTTGATAAAACCCCTGTCCGGCCTCGATGGGTCTGAGCGGCAGGTGCCATTGTCTTCCCAACAGCGGCGTGTGTGACCCAACACGAGTTCGGGAATGGGAACATTCTCCTCTCCGAGCTTCGCAAGCTGTTTTAGCGCAAACTCACTGCTCAGCAGACTTCTTTGAACAAGGAGTCTTCTTAAAAATGACCCTTAAGCCTGTAATCCTAGCACTTTGGGGGGCCGAGGCGGGCGGATCGCTTGAGGTCAGCAGTTCGAGACCAGACTGGCCTACATGGAGAAACCGCATCTCCACTGAAAAATACAAGAATTAGCCACGGTTGGTGGCGCATGCCTGTAATCCCCGCTACTCAGGAGGCTGAGTCAGGAGAATCGCTTGAACCCGGGAGGTGGGGGTTGCAGTGAGCCGAGATTGCACCATTGCACTACAGCCTGGGCAACACAACGAGCCTCTGTCTCTAAAATAAAATAAGATAAAAAGTAAAATAAAGTAAAATGAAATATAAATATAATAAAAATAAAAATATAATAATAATATAATAATAATAATATCTGCCTACATAGGTCAGTGTACAGGCGGCGAACTGACTTCTTGCTCTGTGGCGTCAGAGCCTTGGAGAAAAGGAGGGTCACTGAGAAGGAGGGGCGGGTCAAATAAGAAGAAAACGCCAGGGAGGCTGATGCAAATCCCAGACCTCAAGGAGCAAGGGAGGGGCTGTTCTATCAAGTCCTGACGCCCAGGGCTAAAGGTAGAGGAGAAGGAATCCGTTCTTTGCCTTCTTTCTCTTCCCGCCCCCTAGCCCCTGCGCCTGCTCCCCATTGGCTGAGCCCTGCTTAAGTCACCCAGCCAGGTGATGTCAATGAGAGCCAGGCAGCTGTCAATTACATAGGGCCTTCTCTGTCTTCCCGCCCCCTAGTGCCTGCACCTGCTCCCCATTGGCTGAGCCCTGCTGAAGTCACCCAGCCAGGTGATGTCAATGAGAGCCAGGCAGCTGTCAATTACACAGGGCCTTCTCTTCCCGCCCTCTAGCCCCTGCACCTGCTCCCCATTGGCTGAACCCTGATGAAGTCACCCAGCCAGGTGATGTCAATGAGAGCCAGGCAGCTGTCAATTACACAGGGCCTTCTCTTCCCGCCCTCTAGCCCCTGCACCTGCTCCCCATTGGCTGAACCCTGATGAAGTCACCCAGCCAGGTGCTGTCAATCAGAGCCAGGCAGATGTCAATTACACAGGGCCTTCTCTCTCTCTCTCTTCCCGCCCCCTAGCCCCTGCACCTACTCCCTATTGGCTGAGTCTAGCTGAAGTCACCCCGCTATAGAGCCAGGCAGCTGTCAATCACACAGGGCCCACCACAGCCCAGAGATGGGTTGAGTGCGAATCTAGCGAACCCTGTGAATCACGTCAGCGCCTGCACAGTGGGAAGGGGTCCCCCCTGGCACGTTGCTGCCAAGTTTCAACAGCGCTTAGAGGGGAAGTGGCAGAAGCAATTCGGCTTCTCGATGGGCTTGCCCCGGCGTGCACTTGCACGAAGCATTGGCAGGAAGGAAGCTTACAAATTCATCTGGGGCCACCAGCTTCTGGGGATCCGGTGAGATGCGGGGCATGGAGGGTTTGTGAAAGCAGCAGAGTGAGTTCTGTGTCATTTACTGCTGTTCTCTTCGGTCACATAGTTCTTTTGTCTTTTGTTTAAAAATAGGTGACTTTTACGCTGTACGCAGTGGCTCACGCCTGTAACCCCAGCACTTTGGGAGGCCAAGGTGGGAGGATCACCTGAGGTCAGGAGTTCGAGACCAGCCTGGTCAACATGGTGAAACCCTGTCTATAATAAAAATACGAAAATTAGCCTGGCGTGGTGGGGGGTGCCTGTAATCCCAGCTACTTGGGAGGCTGAGGCAGGAGAATCACTTGAGCCTGGGAGGCGGAGCTTGCAGTGAGCCGAGATCGAGCCACTGCACTCCAGCTTGGGCAACAGAGCAAGACTCCGTATTTAAAAAAAAAAAAAAAAGTGACTTTTAGGCCGTATACGGTAGCTCACGCCTGTAATCCCAGCACTCTGGGAGGCCGAGGTGGGAGAATCACTTGAGCCCAGGAATTTGAGACCAACCTGGGCAACATAGCAAGACCTCGTATCCATTTATTCGATTAAAAAAGAACAAGTGACTTTTATTTGTCAGAATGAGTTATACAAATTCTGTGCTTTTTAAAATTTTTATTTTATTCTTTTTTTTTTTAATTTTTTTATTTTTTGAGACAGTCTCACTCTGCCGCCCAGGCTGGAGCACAGTGGTGCGATCTCAGCTCACTGCAACCTCCACCTCCCGGGTTCAAGCGATTCTCCTGCCTCAGCCTCCTCAGTAGCTGGGATTACAGGCAAGCGCAACCACACCCGGCTAACTTTTTTGTATATATATATATATATATATATATTTTTTTTTTTTAGTAGAGACGGGGTTTTACCATGTTGGTCAGAGTGATCTCGAACTCTTGACCTCGTGATCCACCCGGTCTCCCAAAAGTGCTGGGATTACAGGCGTGAGCCACCGCACCCGGCCTTATTTTATTCTTTTTAATTGAGAAAAATGGCACATATTCACGGGATACATAGTGATGTTTCTATCCATATAGTGTGTAATTATCAGATCCTTATAGCATATAATATGATCAATGTATAATTAATGATCAGATCCATATAATCTATAATGAGATGATTGATAGCATGTCCATCACGTCGAACTGCCTTTCCTTCCTTCCTTTGTTCCTTCCTTCCGTTCTCTCTCTCTCTCTCTCCCCTTTCTTTCTCTCTTTCTTTTTCTGTCTCTCTGTCTCACTTTCTCTCTTTTGGTCTCTCTCTCTCTTTCTTTCTGTGTTTCTTTCTTCTCTCACTGTCTCATCCAGGCTGCAGTGCAATGGCATGATCTCGGCTCACTGCAACCTCCACATCCAGGGTTCGAGCAATTCTCCTGTCTCAGCCTACCAGGTAGCTGGGATTACAGGCATGTGCCACCACAGCCAGCTAATTTTTGTATTTTTAGTAGAGACAGAGTTTTGCCGTGTTGGCCAGGCTGGTCTGGAACTCCTGACCTCAGGTGATCCACCAGCTTCGCCTCCCAAAGTGCTGCGATTACAGGCGTGAGCTACCATGCCCATCATTTCTTTGTGTAGGGAACATTTAATATCCTCCTTCCAACTATTTGAAACTGTAGAATATATTATTGTTAACTATCATCATTCTACAGGGCTTTAGAACACTAGAATTTATTCCACCTGTCTAGCTGTAATTTTGTATGCTTTAATAATTGTTTTCATAAGGACATAATAGCTCTCCGGGAAGAAAAAAATATAAAACAATAAATGTCACTCAGAACAGTAATCAATAATGCTGTCAAAACTTTATTCAGGGTCTGTGTGGTGGCTCATGCCTGTAATCCCAGCTCTTAAGGAGGACGTGGCGGGTGGATCACTTGAGGTCAGGAGTTCGAGACCAGCTTGGCCAACATAGTGAAACCCTGTCTCTACTAAAACTACAAAAAAAATTAGCCGGGCGTGGTGGCAAGTGCCTGTCATTCCAGTTACTCAGGAGGCTGAGGCACGAGAATCACTTGAATCTGGGAGGCGGAGGTTGCAGTGAGCTGAGGTCGCGCCATTGAACTCCAGCCACTGCACTCCAGAGACAGACTCTCTCTTTTTTTAAAAAAATTTTTAAAAGGCAGGTGGATCACCTGAGGTCAGGAGTTCGAGACCAGCCTAGCCAAAATGGTGAAACCGCATGTCTACTAAAAATACAAAAGTTAGCCAGGTGTGGTGGCGGGCACCTGTAATCCCAGCTACTCAGGAGGCTGAGGCAGGAGAATCGCTTGAACCCGGGAGGTGGAGGTTGCGGTGAGCCGAGATCACGCCACTGCAATGTAGCCTGGGCAACAGAGAAAGGCTTTGTCTGAAAACAAACGAACAAAAAATTGATGTTATGCACAGTATTTAATAAATTACATGAGACAGTCAATACTGTATTCTAAAATAGTCTTTGCGTTAGGTGATTTTGCCCAACTGTAGACAAATGTGAGTCCTGTGTGTTTAAGGCAGGCTAAGCGATGATGTTTGGAAGGCTAGCTTTATTAAATGTCTTTTCAAGCAAGGATCTTTTCAACTTACAATGGGTTTATCAGGACGTAAGCCATTTTAGGTCAAGGAGTGTTTGTATTTTGCTTTGATGAACATTTCACTATTCAATCCTTTTAAAGTGGTGCATTCATGTGGCAGTTTGAGAGACATTAACCAAAAAAAAAAAAAAAAAAAAAAAAAAACAACACCTCCAGCAAGTACCAGAAAGATCACCATTGTCCATACAACTTCAGATTTGATAAAGCAGGCTTTTAAAAAGTGCTCTAGGGAATTGCAGGTCAGGTTAACAAAAACACATATTCAAATACCACAAATACAGCTATTAACATTAAAGCTGGCAGGGCACAGTGGTTCACACCTGCAATCCCAGCACTTTCAGAGGACAGTGTGGGTGGATCGCTTGAGGTCAGGAATTCAAGACCAGCCTGGTCAACATGGTGAAACCCCGTCCCTACTAAAAATCCAAAAATTAACCGGGCATGGTGGCAGGTGCCTGTAATCGCAGCTACTCGGGAGGCTGAGGCAGGAGAATTGCTGGAACCCAGGAGGTGGAGGTTGCAGTAAGTCGAGATTGCGCCACTGGCTGGGCAGCAAGAGCGAAACTCCATCTCAATAAAACAAACAAACAAACAAAACCCTCCAAAACACGAGGATGATGGGGTTTGTCAAGACAAGGACCCTTTGTGTCTTTGGACTTGAGGGAATGGTCCCTCACAACCTCTAACAGTCAATACATTTGATGTTTTCAAGGGTAGGCGGTAATCTTGCTATAATCACTGACTTCAGAGCTGTCGTTCATCCCTCGGATTGGGGTATATGGGTAGGGAAAATAACACCCATGATGATGGCCACATCCTAATTCCTGGATCCCTGCACCTGTGAACATGTGACCTCACGTGGCAAAATGAATGTTGCAGGTGCGATGAAGGTAAGGATCTGGAGATGGGACATGATCCTGCATCTTGGGTGGGCCCAGTGTCTTCACAGGGTTCTCAGAAGAGGAGGTAGCATGGGCAGAGTCAGAGAGATTGGAAGAGGCTATACAGCTGGCTTTCAAGATGCAGAGAGGGACTGTGCATGAGGCATTGCCAGGTAGCTTTTGCTGGACTATAGTTCAATCCATTTCAGTTGCATCCAGTTCCTTTCGAAAGCTCTAGGGGAAGGTAGGGGAGGGTCCATCGTGCCTCTCCCACCCCCTGGGGACTCCAGGTGTCCCTGGGCTTGTGGCCTCATCACTGCAGTCTCTGCTTCCGTCTCCACGTGGCCTTCTCCTCTGTGTCTGTGTCTCCTCTTCTGTCTCTTTTTGTTTGTTTGTTTGTTTTTGAGACGGAGTGTCGCTCTGTCGCCCAGGCTGGAGTGCAGTGGCGCGATCTCGGCTTATTTCAAGCTCCGCCTCCCGGGTTCACGCCGTTCTGCTGCCTCAGCCTCCTGAGTAGCTGGGACTACAGGCACCTGCCACCACGCCTGGCTAATTTTTTTATATTTTTAGTAGAGACGGGGTTTCACCGTGTCAGCCAGGATGGTCTCGATCTCCTGACCTCGTGATCCACCTGCCTCGGCCTCCCAAAGTGGTGGGATTAGAGGCGTGAGCCACCGCGCCTGGCCTCCTCTTCTGTCTCTTGTGAGGACGGTGGTCATTAGATTTATGTCCACTCTCCTGCAGGATGATCTCATCTCAAGCTCCTTGAATTAATTATGTGTGCAGACACCCTGTTTCCAAATAAAGTGTCACTGACAGGTACTAGGGGCTTAAGGCAACAGAAACTCATTCTCTCTCACTCCTAGAGACCAGAAGTCTCAGAACAACGCGTCTTAGGACCGTGCTCCCTCCGGAGGCTGTAGGGGAGGGTCCTTTCTGCCTCTCCCAGCTCCTGGGGGCTCCACGTATCCCTGGGCTTGTGGCCGCATGACTCCGGTCTCTGCCTCCGTCTCCACATGGCCCTCTCCTCTGTGTCCGTGTCTCCTCGTCTGTCTTTTATGAGGACCGTGGTCATTAGAGTTAGGGTCCACTGTTCTCCAGGATGATCTTATCTCGAGCTTTTGAATTAATTATATCTGCAGAAACCGTATTTCCAAATAAAGTCTCACTGATAGGTACTAGGGGATTGAAACAACAGAAACTCATTCTCTCTCAGTTCTGTAGACCAGGAGTCTCAGGGCCACACTCCCTGCGGAGGCTCTAGGGGAGGGTCCTTCTTGCCTCTGCCAGCTCCTGGGGGCTCCAGGCGTCCCTGGGCTTGTGGCTACATCACTGCAGTCTCTGTCTCTGTTTCCACGTGGCCTTCTCTGTGTCTGTGTCTCCTCTTCTGTCTCTTAGGAGGACACCTGTCATTGCATTTAGGGCCCACCCTACTGCAGGATGATCTCATCTCCAGATCCTTAATATAACTACATCTGCAAAGACCCCTTTTTCCAAATATGGTCCCATTTACAGGTTCTCAGGTTTTGATGTGGACTCATGTTTTGGGGGCCACCACTCAATCTCTTCCAGTTGTATTCAGCTCCCTCCAGAAGCTGCAGTGGAGGGTCCTTCCTGCCTCTCCCAGCTCCTGGGGGCTCCAGGCGTCCCTGGGCTTGTGGCTACATCACTGCAGTCTCTGTCTCTGTTTCCACGTGGCCTTCTCCTCTGTGTCTGTGTCTCCTCTTCTGTCTCTTAGGAGGACACCTGTCATTGCATTTACAGCCCACCCTACTGCAGGATGATCTCATCTCAAGATCATTAACTAATTACATCTGCAATGACCTTATTTTCAAATAAGGTCCGGTTCACAGAATCTGGGGGTTAGGACATGGACAGATCTTTTGGGGATCACCATTCAAGTCTTTGCAATTGTGTCTGGTTCCCTCCAGAGGCTCTAGGGGAGGGTCCTTCCTGCCTCTCCCAGTTCCCGGGGGCTTCAGACATTTCTGGGCTTCTGGCCGCATCACTGCAATCTCTGCCTCCATCTCCACGTGGCCTTCTCTTCTGTGTCTGTGTCTCCTCTTCTGTCTCTCAGAAGGACACCTGTCATTGCATTTAGGGTCCACCCAACTCCATATGACCTCATCTCTAGATACTTAAGTAATCATATCTACAAAGACACTATTTCCAAATAATGTCCCAGTGCAGCTTGTGGACAATAGGATGTGAACAGATCTTTCAACTACATGCAGCTCCCTCTGGAGGCTCTAGGGGAGGGTCCTTCCTGCTTCTCCCAGCTCCTGCGGGCTCCAAGTGTCCCTGGGCTTGTGGCCGCATCACTCCAGTCTCTGCCTCCGTCTCCACGTGGCCTCCTCCTCTGTGTCCGTGTCTCCTCTTCTGTCTCTTAGAAGGACACCTGTCAGTGGATTTAGGACCCAAGTTAAATGCAAGATGATCCTATTTCAACATCCTTAACTATATCACATGTAGAAAGACCCTACTTACAATTAAGGACACACTCTGAGGTTCTGGGTAGACGTGAATTTGTTTTGGAGGGGGGATACATTTTAACCCAGTACAGCATCTTGATTAGGGAAGGAAATGAACTCATTTCATTCATAGAATCATGAATTGTTTATTCCTTGTGTTTATCAAGCATTCTCTAAAATGTTCCCGAGCCGACTGTGGAGCTCTGAGAACTCTTGAACAAACCTGTCCATAGTGGTTTCTGCCTTCTGTGCTTTATAATTTAGAGAAATTCGGCTGGGCGCGGTGGCTCACGCCTGTTATCCCAGGACTTTGGGAGGCCGAGGCAGGTGGATCACCTGAGGTCAGGAGTTCGAAACCAGCCTGACCAACATGGAGAAACCCCATCTCTACTAAAAATACAAAATTAGCCAGGTGTGGTGGCGGGCACCTGTAATTACAGCTACTCGGGAGGCTGAGGCAGGAGAATCGCTTGAGCCCAGGAGGTGGAGGTTGCAGTGAGCCGAGATCGAGCCACTGCACTCCAGCCTGGGCAACAAGAGGGAAACTCCGTCTCAAATAATAATAATAATAATAATTTAGAGAAACTCATTATTTCTGTGCCCGGTGAATTGGCATGCTTTCGCTGGTAAGGATTACAGGATTTTTATCTTGCTTGGGACATCTCCAGTGATGAAAGTCAGGTCCTGGACTCTTTTTTTTTTTTTGAGACGGAGTCTCACTCTGTCACCCAGGCTGGAGTGCAGTGGCACAGTCTCGGCTCACTGCAACCTCTGCCTCCCAGATTCAAGCAATTCTCCCGCCTCAGCCTCCCGAGTTCCTGGGATTACAGGCATGTACCACCACGCCCAGCTAATTTTTTTGTATTTTTAGTAGAGACGGGGTTTCGCCATATTGGCCAGGCTGGTCTCGAACTCCTGACCTTGTGATCCACCCACCTGGACCTCCCACAGTGCTGGGATTACAGGCATGAGCCACTGCGCCCGGCTGTTTGTTTGTTTTTGAGATGGAGTTTTGCTCTGTCACCCAGGCTGGAGTGCAGCGGCACAGTCTCGGCTCACTGCAACCTCTGCCTCCCAGATTCAAGCAATTCTCCTGCCTCAGCCTCCCGAGTAGCTGGGATTACAGGCATGTGCCACCACGCCCAGCTCATTTTTTTGTATTTTTAGTAGAGACGGGGTTTCGCCATATTGGCCAGGGTGGTCTCGAACTCCTGACCTTGTGATCCACCCACCTTGACCTCCCACAGTGCTGGGATTACAGGCATGAGCCACTGCGCCCGGCTGTTTGTTTGTTTTTGAGATGGAGTTTTGCTCTGTCGCCCAGGCTGGAGTGCAGTGGCACAATCTCGGCTCACTGCAACCTCTGCCTCCCAGATTCAAGCAATTCTCCCGCCTCAGCCTCCCGAGTAGCTGGGATTACAGGCATGTGCCACCACGCCCAGCTAATTTTTTTGTATTTTTAGTAGAGACGGGGTTTCGCCATATTGGCCAGGCTGGTCTTGAACTCCTGACCTTGTGATCCACCCACCTGGACCTCCCACAGTGCTGGGATTACATGCATGAGCCACCGCGCCCGGACACGTCCTGGACTTTTAAAATCAAAGGCCAGTACGTTCAATGACCATTAGAGAGAAAGATAAAAGCTGCCACAAGGTTCCGTTTGTCTAATTGAGCATCTGCAGGCTGAGGAGTGGAAAGGTTGTTTCTGATGTCCGCAGGGGACCGTTTTACACCTGGAAACCTGACATTTCATTCACCGCAGCCCGCCGGGCGTGCCGGCCACTTCACTTTTCACCCCCTCTGACTCCTCTTTCTTTGAAGCTAAGAGAGATGATTTTCATTTCCAGCAACGTTCATGAGGCTTTCTGGGCACTCGCCTGTGAGCAGGAAAAGGCTGAGACAGGTATAACCTGTCTCTGGGACAGGCTCTCCCTGGGAGGCCGAGGCGGGCGGATCACCTGAGGTCAGGAGTTTGAGACCAGCCTGGCCAACATGGTGAAACTCCGTGTCTACTAAAAATATAAAAATTAGCCGGGCGTGGTGGTGTGTGCCTGTAATCCCAGTTACTTGGGAGGCTGAGGCAGGAGAATCATTTGAAATCAGGAGGCAGAGGTTGCAGTGAGCCGAGATTGCGCCACTGCACTCCAGCCTGGGCAACAGAGCAAAACTCCATCTCAAAAACAAACAAACAGCCGGGCGCAGTGGCTCATGCCTGTAATCCCAGCACTTTGGGAAGCTGAGGCAGTCGGATCACAAGGTCAGGAGTTCGAGACCAGCCTGGCCAACATGGTGAAACTCCGTCTCTACTAAAAATACAAAAAATTAGCCGGGCATGGTGGCAGGCGCCTGTAGTCCCAGCTACTCGGGAGGCTGAGGCAGGAGAATGGCGTGAACCCGGGTGGTGGAGGTTGCAGTCAGCCGAGATCGCGCCACTGCAGTCCGGCCTGGGCGACAGAGCGAGACTCCGTCTCAAAAAAAAAAAAAAAAGGAAGGTACTCTGTAATATTCTCCCCACCCTTGAGAATGTACTTTGTAGGATCCACCCCCTGCCCACAAAAAATTGCTCCTAACTCCACTGCCTATCCCAAACCTATAAGAACTAATGATAATCCCGCCACCCTTTGCTGACTCTTTTTTATGGACTCAGCCCGCCTGCACCCAGGTGACATCAAAGCCTTGCTGCTCACACAAAGCCTGTGGGTGGACTCTCTTCACACGGACGCGTGTGACACCGATGTGTGTGAGCAAGAGATTTTGAGATTAAGAGGCAGGAGAGAAGCAAGCTGAGAGCTTGCTATTTCTGTGAACACTGGTTGTTACTGTATTGGGCCCCGTTAGAGTGGACCCTAGCTCAGAGGAGACATTCAATAACTGTGGGAAAATCAATGAATGAATGAAGACGCTAAATTTCTTGCAAGCACTGATGTCTAACTTTTATTCGTTTATTTCTTTTAGACACAGGATCTTGCTGTGTTGCCCCGGCTGGAGTGTAGTAGTGTAATCCTAGCTGACGGCAGTCTCAAACTCCTGGGCTCAGGCAATCCTCCTGCCTCGGCCATGTGAGTAGCTAGGATTATAGGCCTGTGCCACCATGCTTGGCTAGGTGTTTTTAAAATTTTTTTGGCTGGGTGCAGTGGCTCATGCCTGTAATCCCAGCACTTTGGGAGGCCAAGGTGGGAGGATCACTTGAGCCCAAGAGTTCGAGACCAGCCTGGGCAACATGGCAAAAACCTATGTCTCCAAGAAATACAAAAGTTAGCTGGGTGTGGTGGCGTACACGTGTGGTCCAAGCTACTCAGGAGGCTGAGCTGGGAGGATCTCCCGAGACCGGGACATCGAGGTTGCATTGAGCCAAGATCGTGGCATTGCACTCCAGCCTGGGTGACAGAGCGAGACCCTGTCTGAAATGAAATTTCAATAAAATAAATAAAATAATTTCTTTATAGACAGGATGTCAGTATGTTGCTCAGGCTGGTCTCAAACTTCTGGACTTCAAGTGAGCCTCCCACCTTGGCCTCCCAAAGTGCTGAGATTACGGGTGTGAGCCACCATGCTGGCCCTGAGTCTTAACTTTCATAAAAACAATTCTTTTGTGTCTGTGTCTGTGTGTGTGTGATGGAGTGTCTCTCTGTCGCCCAGTGTGTTTGTGTGTGTGTGATGGAGTCTCTCTCTGTCGTCCAGTGTGTGTGTGTGTGTGAGATGGCGTCTCGCTCTGTCGCCCAGGCTGGAGTGCAATGGCACCATCTCAGCTCACTGCAACCTCTGCCTCCCGGGTTCAAGTGATTCTCCTGCCTCAGCCTCCCGAGTAGCTGGGGTTACAGGCGTGCACCACCACGCCCAGCTTATTTCTTGTATTTTTAGTAGAGACAGGGTTTCGCCATGTTGGCCAGGCTGGTCTCAAACTCCTGACCTCAAGTAATCTGCCCACCTCGGCCTCCCAAAGTGCTGGGATTATAGGCGTGAGGCGCCACGCCCGGCCTTTCATAAGAATACTTCTTAGTAGAATGCTGCCTGCCACAGAATTGCCTTACCTCTCCCCTCACTTTGTGTCCAAAGGGAATTCACAATCTCCATTCCAGGGTTTGAGCTCAGGCTGAGATGAGATTCAGCTCGTCTGGGGACTTGCAAATGCTTTGAAAAGATATGAAAAGGGTCGGGCATGGTGGTTCACCCCTGTGATCCCAGCACTTTGGGAGGCCGAGGTGGGCGGATTAGTTGAGGTCAGGAGTTTGAGACCAGCCTGGCCAACATGGCGAAACCCTGTCTCTACTAAAAATACAAGAAATAAGCTGGGGGTGGTGGTGCACGCCTGTAATCCCAGCTACTCAGGAGGCTGAGGCAGGAGAATCTCTTGAACCCGGGAGGCAGAGGTTGCAGTGAGCTGAGATTGCGCCACTGCACTCCAGCCTGGGCGACAGAGTGAGACTCCTTCTCAGAAAACAAACAACAAAACAAAACAACAACAAAAACAAACAAACAAAAACAAACAAAAACAAAAAAACTCACAAAGGTATGAAGGGGAGACGTGCATTCCTGGGTGTAATATTCTCAATGAACACCAGGAGGCGGTGGTGAGGCACCATCCACACAAGCTGTCTTGAAGCGTGAACTGCCTGAAATGGTGAATTTTGTGTCCACAGTACCTGGTATGTGGTCAGATACTGGGCTACATGGTGCTGTGAAGGTATCTTTCAGATGAGATGAACATTTTGTTCAGAGTCTGAATGAAGCCGGTGACCACGCACGATGAGGGTGGGCCTCGTCCGATCAGTTGAAGGTCTTAAGAGCAAAGACCAATGTTTTCCAAGGACAAAAGGATTCTGCCTCCCAGGATTCGGGTTCCAGCTGCAGCATTAACTCTTCCTGAGGTCTGCAGCCTGCTGGTCTACCTGAAGAATTTAGTGTTTCCCCTCCAGAATCATTGAGCCAATTCCTTAAAATCTTCCTTTCTTAGATATCTGTATACACATGCATAAAACCAACATATAACGCCTTCATAGCCAATTCCTTAAAATCTCTCTCTCTCAAATATCTATATGCATGCATACAACCAACATATACCGCCTTCATAGCCAATTCCTTAAAATCTCTCTCAAATATCTATATGCGTGCATAAAACCAACATATACCTCCTACATGGCCATACCTCCTACATGGCCAATCCCTTAAAAATCTCTCTTAGATATTTATATATGTATGTGTAAAACCAACATATACCTCCTACTTAGTTCCTTAAAATATCTCGCTCAAATATCTATATATGCATGCATAAAATCAACATAAACCTCCTACTTAGCCAATTTAGCCAATTTCTTTCTTTTTTTTTTTTTTTTTTGAGACAGAGTCTTGCTCTGTTGCCCAGGCTGGAGTGCAGTGGCACGATCTCGGCTCACGGCAACCTCCACCTCCCAGGTTCACACAATTCTCCTGCTTCAGCCTCCTGAGTAGCTGGAATTACGGGCGCCCACCACCACATCTGGCTGATTTTTGTATTTTTAGTAGAGAAAGGGTTTCACCATGTTGGCCAGGCTGGTCTCAAACTCCTGACCTCAGGTGATCTGCCCGCCTCAGCCTCCCAAAGTGCTGGGATTACAGGCGTGAGCCACCACGCCCGGCCTTAGCCAATTTCTTAAAATCTCTCTCAAATATCAATATATGTATATATGAAACTAACATATACCTCCTACTTAGACAATTCCTTCAAATTTATTTCCCTTTCTCTCAAGACCTATAGATGTCTGTATAAAACCAATATATACTTCCTATGTAGCCAATTCCTTAAAATGTCTCTTCCTCAAATATCTATATGTATGTATAAAACCAACATATACTTCCTTCATAGTTAATTTCTTAAACTCGCTCTCTGTGTATATAGATTTATATAGACATAGATATAGAGATATTATATGTCTACATATAGCTATGCATGAATAAAGCCAATATGTACCTATTATATACACAAATCCTTAAAATCTTTCCTTTCTCTCTGTATGTATATATATAGATATATCTATATATAGATCTGTATGGATAAAGCCAATAGGTACCTTCTATATTGACAATTCCTTAACATCTCTCTCTGTGTGTATACCTATATATAGATATATAGACATTATATATCTATATGTATGTAAAAACCAACATATACCTCCTACATAGACAATTCCTTAAAATCTCTTTGCCTCTCTCTCTGTCTCTTTTTTGAGACCGAGTCTTGCTCTGTCACCCAGGCTGGAGTGCAATGGTGTGATCTTGGCTCACTGCAACCTTCACCTCCCGGGTTCAAGCGATGCTCCTGCCTCAGTCTGCCAAGTAGCTGGGGTTACAGGTGCCCACCACCACGCCTGGCTAATTGTTTGCATTTTTACTAGACACGGGGTTTCACCATGTTGGCCAGGCTGGACTCGAACTCCTGACCTTAGGTAATCTGCCCGTCTCGGCCTCCCAAAGTGCTGAGATTACAGGCGTGAGCCACCGTACTCGGCCTAGAGATATATAGCTATTATATATCTATATATTGATATGTATGGATAAAGCCAATATGTACCTCCTATACTGATAATTCCTTAACATCTCTCTCTCTCTGTGTATTTTATATATAGATATATAGATAGTCTCTGTCTGTGTATATTTATATATATATAGACATTGTGTATATATATATATATAGACATTGTGTGTATATATATATGCATGTAAAACACCAACATATACCTCCTACATAGAAATTCCTTAAAATCTCTTTGCCTCTCTCTCTCTCTCCCCCTCTCTCTCTTTTTTTTTTTTTTTGAGACGGAGTCTTGGTCTGTCGCCCAGGCTGGAGTGCAATGGTGTGATCTTGGCTCACTGCAACCTCCACCTCCCGGGTTCAAGCAATTCTCCCGCCTCTGCCTCCTGAGTAGCTGGGACTACAGGTGCCCACTACCATGCCCAGCTAATTTTTTGTATTTTTAGTAGAGATGGGGTTTCACCATGTTGGCCAGGCTGATCTCAAACTCCTGACCTCAGGTGATCTGCCCGCCTCGGCCTCCCAAAGTGCTGGGATGACAGGCGTGAGCCACCGTGCCAGGCCTACATATAGATGTGTAGCTATTATATATCTCTATATAGATATGTATGGATAAAGCCAATAGGTACATCCTAATATTGAGAATTTCTTAACATCTCTGTCTTTGTGTATATTTATATATAGATAAATAGCTACATAGACATTATATATCTATACGTATGTAAAAAACCAACATATACCTCCTACATAGACAATTCCTTAAAATCTCTTTCTCTCTCTCTCTCTATATATATTATCTATCTATCTATCTACCTGTGTCTATATAACTGTGATTAAAGCCAATATGTATTTCCTATGTAGACAATTCCTTCTATATAGACAATTCCTTAACATTTCTCTTTGCATGTGTATGTGTGTGTGTATATATATATGTAATATCTATATGTATGTGTAAAATCAGTAGCCAATTTCTTAAAATCTCTCTGTAACCTATCTACATGTGTGTTTACATGTCTGTCCATAAGTATGTATAAAAGATCTACCTCCAGGCTGGGCGCAGTAGCTCACACCTGTAATCCCAGCACTTTGGGAGGCCAAGGAGGGCGGATCACGAGGTCAGGAGTTCGAGACCAGCCTGGCCAACATGGTGGAAACCCTGTCTCTATTAAAAATTAAAAAAAAAAATTAGTCAGGCATGGTGGTGGGCACCTGTAGTCCCAGCTACTCGGGAGGCAGAGGCGGGAGAATCATTTGAACGTGGGAGGCGGAGGCTGCAGTGAGCCGAGATCGCACCACTGCAGTCCAGCCTGGGCCACAGAGTGAGACTCCATCTCAAAAAAAAAAAAAAAATCATATCTACCTCCTATTGATTTTCTCCATCTTATTGGTTCTGTTTTCCTGTCTGATACACCACCGAAGGAGAGAGAATAAGGGGTCCTCGTGGGTGTGCGGGGTGACTGAGAGAGTCACACATGACCTGTGGGTGCCTGGATTCCGGGAGGGGACGGGAGGACTCAGGGAAGAAGGACAGGGTGGAATCATCGGAGTTTCCCTCCAGTGGGAGGCCGGGCGCTTCCAACTGCCTCTGTACCCCCGACCCAGCACACAAAAGGACGAGGAGAAGCACACCCTCGTCTCTAAGCATCAGCGCCAATCCCGGCAGGTGCCGCGGTAGCAGTGAGCCTTGGCACTCAGCGTTTTTCTGCACTGTGGGTGAAAGTCCGGGAAGATATCAGAATCTGTGGGCCCTGAGTGTCAGTCTTGCCCCTGTGGGTGGAGGGTGCAAGATTCTAGAGCAGTGGTCCTCAGGCTGGGGCTGGGTTAATTCCAGGAGAATCACCCTGTAGAGAGAGATGTTCCAATGCAGAGTCCCAGGCCTGCCCAGGAGAATCCAGCTCAGGAGTCTGTGGGTGAGTTCCAAAGGGTGTGGCCAGGGATTGCTCAGTGATTCAGGCGACTCAATGATAAAGAAGAGTGAGCCTCTTTTTTTTTGTTTTTTTGAGATGGAGTCTCACTCTGCCTCCCAGGCTGGAGTGCAATGGCACGATCTCGGCTTACTGCAATCTCTGCCTCCCGGGTTCAACTGATTCTCCTGCCTCAGCCTCCTGAGCAGCTGGGACTACAGGTGCCCACCACCATGCCTGGCTAATTTTTTGTATTTTCAGTAAAGATGGGGTTTCCCCATGTTGGTCCGGCTGGTCTCGAACTCCTGACCTCCTGATCTGCCCGTCTCAGCCTCCCAAAGTGCTGGGATGACAGGCGTGAGCCATCGTGCCCAGCCGATCCTTTTTTTATCGGCTAAACTGTGTCCCCTCTAAAATTCCTAGGTTGAAGCCCTAACCCCAGGGCCTCAGAATGTGGCTGTATTTGGAGATAGGGTATGTAAAGAGGTAATTAAGGTAAAATGAGGTTATTAAGGTAAAATGAGGTTATTAAGGTGGACCCTGATCCAGTAAGACTGACGTTCTTGTAAGAGGACATTGGGAATGGACGCGGTGGCTCACGCCTATAATCCCAGCACTTTGAGAGGCCGAGGTGGGCGGATCACCTGAGGTCAGGAGTTCAAGACCAGCCTAGCCAACATGGCAAAACCCTGTCTCTACTAAAAATACAAAAATTCGCCTGGCATGGTGGCAGGTGCCTGTAATCCCAGCTACTCAGAAGGCTGAGGCAGGTGAATTGCTTGAACCGGGGAGGCGGAGGTTGCAGTGAGCCGAGATTGTGCCATTGCACTTCAGCCTGAGCAACAGAGCGAGATTCTGTCTCGAAAAAAAAAAAACGGCCGGGCGCGGTGGCTCACGCATCTAATTCCAGCACTTTGGGAGGCCGAGGCGGGTGGATCACGAGGTCAAGAGATTGAGACCATCCTGGCCAACATGGTGAAACCCCGTCTCTACTAAAAATACAAAAATTTGCCAGGCATGGTGGTGCATACCTGTAACCCCAGCTACTCGAGAGGCTGAGGCAGGAGAATTGCTTGAACCCGGGAGGCAGAGGTTGCAGTGAGCTGAGATCGTGCCATTGCACTCCAGCCTGGGCAACAAGAGCGAAACTCTGTCTCAAAAAAAAAAAAAAAAAAAAGATATTGGGACACAGACACACACAGAGGGATAATCCTATCAAGATATAGGGAGAAGGCAGCCATCTGCAAACTGTAAATCAAAAACTATGTGAGACAGATCTCATCAATATTGACATTTATTGTGCCAAGGTTAAGGACGGTGGCCCGTGACACGGCCTCAGGAGGTTTGGAGAATTGCCCAAGGTGGTTGGGTTGCAGCTTGATTTTACACATTTTAGGGAGACAGACGTTGCAACAAACACATACATCCATACATGGAAGGCGTACATTGGTTTGGGCCAGAAAGGCAGGACATCTCTACGTGGGGGCCTCCGGGTCATATGTGGATTCAAGGATTTTCTGATATGCGGTTCAATTCAGCAGAAAGAAATGCCTGAGTTTACATGAGGGGGTTTGTGGAAGACAAGGTTTT